>NW_028318842.1:300000-527500 GCF_062004578.1 Staurois parvus | reverse complement strand
ATATCCCCCCTTATGTATTATACATGGAGATCATATCCCCCCTTATGTATTATACATGGAGATCATATCCCCCCTTATGTATTATACATGGAGATCATATCCCCCCTTATGTATTATACATGGAGATCATATCCCCCCTTATGTATTATACGTGGAGATCATATCCCCCTTATGTATTATACATGGAGATCATATCCCCCCCTTATGTATTATACATGGAGATCATATCCCCCCTTATGTATTATACATGGAGATCATAACTCCCCTTATGTATTATACATGGAGATCATATCCCCCCCTTATGTATTATACATGGAGATCATATCCCCCCCTTATGTATTATACATGAGGATCATATCCCCCCCTTATGTATTATACATGGAGATCATATCCCCCCTTATGTATTATACATGGAGATCATATCCCCCTTATGTATTATATATGGAGATCATATCCCCCCTTATGTATTATACATGGAGATCATATCCCCCTTATGTATTATACATGGAGATCATACCCCCCCTTATGTATTATACATGGAGATCATATCCCCTCTTATGTATTATACATGAAGATCATATCCCCCCTTATGTATTATACATGGAGATCATATCCCCCTTATGTATTATACATGGAGATCATATCCCCCCTTATGTATTATACATGGTGATCATATCCCCCCTTATGTATTATGCATGGAGATCATATCCCCCTTATGTATTATACATGGAGATCATATCCCCCTTATGTATTATATGTGGAGATTATATCCCCCTTATGTATTATACATGGAGATCATAACTCCCCTTATGTATTATACATGGAGATCATATCCCCTCTTATGTATTATACATGGTGATCATATCCCCCCTTATGTATTATACATGGAGATCATATCCCCCCTTATGTATTATACATGGAGATCATATCCCCCTTATGTATTATATGTGGAGATTATATCCCCCCTTATGTATTATACATGGAGATCATATCCCCCCTTATGTATTATACATGGAGATCATATCCCCCCTTATGTATTATACATGGAGATCATAACTCCCCTTATGTATTATACATGGAGATCATATCCCCCTTATGTATTATACATGGAGATCATATCCCCCTTATGTATTATATGTGGAGATTATATCCCCCTTATGTATTATACATGGAGATCATAACTCCCCTTATGTATTATACATGGAGATCATATCCCCTCTTATGTATTATACATGGTGATCATATCCCCCCTTATGTATTATACATGGAGATCATATCCCCCCTTATGTATTATACATGGAGATCATAACTCCCCTTATGTATTATACATGGAGATCATATCCCCCCTTATGTATTATACATGGAGATCATAACTCCCCTTATGTATTATACATGGAGATCATATCCCCCTTATGTATTATATGTGGAGATTATATCCCCCCTTATGTATTATACATGGAGATCATATCCTCCCTTATGTATTATACATGGAGATCATATCCCCCTTATGTATTATACATGGTGATCATATCCCCCTTATGTATTATACATGGAGATCATAACTCCCCTTATGTATTATACATGGAGATCATATCCCCCTTATGTATTATACATGGAGATCATATCCCCCTTATGTATTATACATGGAGATCATATCCCCCTTATGTATTATACATGGAGATCATATCCCCCTTATGTATTATACATGGAGATCATATCCCCCTTATGTATTATGCATGGAGATCATATCTCCCCTTATGTATTATACATGGAGATCATATCCCCCCTTATGTAGTATACATGGAGATCATATCCCCCCTTATGTATTATACATGGTGATCATATCCTCCCTTATGTATTATACATGGAGATCATATCCTCCCTTATGTATTATACATGGAGATCATATCCCCCCTTATGTATTATACATGGAGATCATATCCTCCCTTATGTATTATACATGGAGATCATATCCTCCCTTATGTATTATACATGGAGATCATATCCCCCCCTTATGTATTATACATGGTGATCATATCCCCCCGTATGTATTATACCTGGAGATCATATCCCCCCTATGTATTATACATGGAGATCATATCCCCCCTTATGTATTATACATGGAGATCATATCCCCCTTATGTATTATACATGGAGATCATATCCCCCTTATGTATTATACATGGTGATCATATCCCCCCTTATGTATTATACATGGAGATCATATCCCCCTTATGTATTATACATGGTGATCATATCCCCCCTTATGTATTATACATGGAGATCATATCCCCCCTTATGTATTATACATGGTGATCATATCCCCCTTATGTATTATACATGGAGATCATATCCCCCCTTATGTATTATACATGGAGATCATATCCCCCCTTATGTATTATACATGGAGATCATATCCCCCCTTATGTATTATACATGGAGATCATATCCCCCCTTATGTATTATACATGGTGATCATATCCCCCTTATGTGTTATACATGGAGATCATATCCCCCCTTATGTATTATGCATGGAGATCATATCCCCCCTTATGTATTATACATGGAGATCATATCCCCCTTATGTATTATACATGGAGATCATATCCCCCTTATGTATTATACATGGAGATCATTTCCCCCCTTATGTATTATACATGGAGATCATATCCCCCCCTTATGTATTATACATGGAGATCATATCCCCCCTTATGTATTATACATGGTGATCATATCCCCCTTATGTGTTATACATGGAGATCATATCCCTCCCTATGTATTATACATGGAGATCATATCCCCCCTTATGTATTATACATGGAGATCATATCCCCCCTTATGTATTATACATGGTGATCATATCCCCCTTATGTGTTATACATGGAGATCATATCCCCCCTTATGTATTATACATGGAGATCATATTCCCCTTATGTATTATACATGGGGATCATATCCCCCCTTATGTATTATACATGGAGATCATATCCCCCTTATGTATTATACATGGAGATCATATCCCCCCTTATGTATTATACATGGAGATCATATCCCCCCTTATGTATTATACATGGAGATCATATCCCCCCTTATGTATTATACATGGAGATCATATCCCCCTTATGTATTATACATGGAGATCATATCCCCCCTTATGTATTATACATGGAGATCATATCCCTCCCTATGTATTATACATGGAGATCATATCCCCCTTATGTATTATACATGGAGATCATATCCCCCCTTATGTATTATACATGGAGATCATATCCCCCCTTATGTATTATACATGGAGATCATATCCCCCCTTATGTATTATACATGGAGATCATATCCCCCCTTATGTATTATACAGGGAGATCATATCCCCCTTATGTATTATACATGGAGATCATATCCCCCCATTATGTATTATACATGGAGATCATATCCCCCCCTTATGTATTATACATGGAGATCATATCCCCCCTTATGTATTATACATGGAGATCATATCCCCCCTTAATCTCCTCTTTTAAGTAGAGGATACATTCAATTCCTCTAATCTTTCCTCGTAGCTGAGCTCCTCCATGTCTTGTATCAGTTTGGTTTCCATTCGCTTTTTTTTTCCTCCAGTTCCCCAATGTTCTTTTTGTTAATTGGTGCCCAAAACTGAACTGCATATTCTAGTTGAGGTTTTAATAATGATAATAATACAAGAGAGGATTTTGCTCGCTTTAGAACCCGCAGTTTGCATTCCATTATTAAGCTTGTGATCTACCAGAACCCCTAAATCCTTCTCCACCATTGACCCCCCAGTTGTACCCCCCCAGTATGTATGATGCATATTCTTATCCCCCAAGTGCAGAACCTTACATTTATCAACAGTAAACCTCATTGGCCCCATAGTCCCCCAATTACACAGAGCATTGAGGTCGGCTTGTAAGTTGGAGACATCCTGTAAGGACGTTATTCCCGGCACAGCTTGGTGTCATCTGCAAACACTGAAATGGGATTTATAATCCCAAATCCTATATTGTTTATAAATATATTAAAAAGTAAGGGTCCCAACACTGAACCTTGGGGTACACCACTAATAACACTGAACCTTGGGGGACCCCACTAATAACACTGAACCTTGGGGTACCCCACTAATAACACTGAACCTTGGGGGACCCCACTAATAACACTGAACCTCGGGGTACCCCACTAATAACACTGAACCTTGGGGGACCCCACTAATAACACTGAACCTCGGGGTACCCCACTAATAACAGTGAACCTTGGGATACCCCACTAATCACGCTGAACCTTGGGGTACACCACTGACACCCCTAGACCATTCAGATTATGAATCATTAACCACTACTCTGTGAATACGATCTTTTAGCCAGTTTTCTATCCATTTACATTCTGATTTTTCCAGCCCATAGACTTTACCTTACACATTAGCCGTGTGTGGGGAACTGTGTTCAAGTATACCACATCCCCTGCCACCCCTCTGTCCAAGTATACCACATCCCCTGCCACCCCTCTGTCCAAGTATACCACATCTACCGCCACCCCTCTGTCCAAGTATACCACGTCCACTGCCACCCCTCTGTCCAAGTATACCACGTCCACTGCCACCCCTCTGTCCAAGTATACCACGTCCACTGCCACCCCTCTGTCCAAGTATACCACGTCCACTGCCACCCCTCTGTCCAAGTATACCACGTCCACTGCCACCCCTCTGTCCAAGTATACCACGTCCACCGCCACCCCTCTGTCCGAGTATACCACGTCCACAGCCACCCCTCTGTCTGAGTATACCACGTCCACAGCCACCCCTCTGTCCAAGGTTTTGCTCACCTCCTCATAAAAAGAAATCAGATTTGTGTGACAACTTCTGTCTTTCATGAATCCATGCTGTCTGTTGCTTACAATATTTGTTTCCAGCAAGAACTCATCTATGTGTCTTTTATTAAACTCTCCAGTATCTTCCCAACTATAGAAGTTACACTAACAGGTCTATAATTACTTGGGAAAGATTTTGACCCCTTTTTACGCCAATCCAGTGGTACTATGTTAGTCATTAAAGAGTCTCTAAAAATGAGAAACAATGGCTGTGAAATGACAGAGCTCAATTCTTTAAGGCCCCGTGGGTGTCTGCCATCCGGTCCAGGGGCTTTATTCACCTTTATTCTGTCTAAATATTTTTGGATCATTTAAATTGTGAGCCAATGTGAATCATCTGGAGCTGTGTCAGTACCATCCCCCATTATGGACAGGAGCCCCCCATGCCCCTTTGTATACACAGAGCTGAAGAAGGGATTTCATACATTGTCCTTCTCTTTGTCCCCAGTCACCCCCTCTAGATGGTTCTGTAAAGGGCCTACATACTACAGACTGGACCTTTTTACTATTAATATATTTGAAATTTTTTTGGAGGTTTGTTCTGCAATTTTTGGCCTCCCTGAACAGATGAGTTTTCAGGGATCACCTAAAGGGGATAGCCAGACAGATTGAGGTCAAGAATTCCAGAGGATGGGAGAGGAGGAGGCAAGGGATCTTGAGAGCAGGAGATCATGAGAGGAGCGGAGAGGATGGTTTGGGAGATATCTGTATACAAGACTGGTGATGTAGCTGGGGGTAGAGTTGTGAATAGCTTTGCATGTTGTTGTTGTTAGCATTTTGAATTTCAATCGGAAGCCAGTGGAGGGATTGGCAGAGAGAGGTGGCAAACAGCGAGCAGTTGGTAAGGTAGTTGATCCTGGCAGCAGCATTCATGATAGACTGGAGAGGGAATAGCCTATGGAGAGATCGGTATATGAGAAGGGAGTTTCAAAAGTCAAGGCAAGATATAATAAGGGAGTGATTGAGTAGCTTGGTGGTTTCATTAGTCATTTCATTAGTTAGAGGATCAAGTGCATCCACTGAGGATGAGAGTGAACTGTTGTAGACAGAGGAGGCCGGGTCAGGACAGGAAATGGGAGAGATTTTGTCATAGAGGTGGTCAGTAGCAGAATAGAAAAGAGAAGGGTGAAGGCTTCTACAAGTAATCATTTGCTGCTTGGGGGGATAGGTGGTTGAAAACAAGTATACTGTGAAACTGATGAGGTTGTGATCAGAGAAAGGACAGGGGGTGTTGGTGAAGTTGCCAGGAGTGCAGAGATGGGGTTATACAAGGCCAAGCGTATTACCATCAGAGTGAATGTCCATTGTGTTCTCATGAACACACTGTACACCCAGAAACATTAACAGCCCATATCTCAGTGATCACCAAAGAAAGGAAAGATCCCACTCGATGCGCCAACTAAAGGCCTATTTCTCTGCTCAAGCTTGATCCGAACTATTCACTAAAATCTTAGCTACCCATCTGATTCCTTATCTTAATAACATTATCCATTATGACTGGGTGGGCTTTATGCCAGACAGAGAGGCATGTGATGGTATGATCCGAAGACTTAATGTTATACATTCTGTCCTGCCAGGGACTACTCCAACTCTCCTTCGTTCTACTGATGTGAAAAGGCCTTTGACAGGGTGAATTTGTCCTTCATCAGGGTCACAAGACATGGGCCTTAGTCCAACTATGAGAACGTGGACTGAGTCACAGCACAGGTGCTAATGGATTGCTCTTGTCTCCTTTCCCTGTTACAAATGGTACAAGACACGGTTGTGCCTTTTCACCTCTCATTTTCCTTTTAATGTGTGAACCATTTCTACAATATGTTAGGAGTAAGCAGAACATTCATAATATCTTGACTGGGCATAAATGCCATAAGGTCTCTACCTATGCAGATGATTTGCTCTTTTTTAGCAGTTAACTGGATGTCACCATTCCCAACTTGATGGCTGAATTTAGACGTTATGGTGAATTATCTAATTTTCAAATAAATTATCAGAAGTCTGAGGCACTCAGCTTGAACCTGTCGGAGGTCATGCTACAGAGACTCAAATCCTTTGCTTTTAGGTGGCCATTTTCCAGAGGGTGGGAGAGGGTCTAGAGAAGTTCTGGAGGTGAGTGTGGGAGGAGGTAACTGGAGAGCAGGAGGTCTTGGGAGGAGAGGACAATATTTGCAGATGAGGTTGGTGATGTAGCTGGGGGCAATGTTGTGGATGGCCTTGCATGTTGTGGTTAGTATTTTGAATGTATATGTTGGGTTAGTTGAAGCCAGTGAAGAGATAGGCAGAGGGGCAGTAGCCATGGTTTGGATAGTAAGATGCATTAGTCTGGCAGCAGCATTCATAGCAGACTGAAGGGGGGATAACCAGTGTAAGGGTAGGCCAGTGAGAAGGGAGTTGTAGTCAAGTTGGGAAATAATCAAGGAGTGAATAAGCTGTTGTGTGGTGTCTTTAGTCAGGAAGGGGAGAATTCTAGAAATGTTTTGGTGTTTGAGGCAGCAAAATTTAGCCAGATATTGGATGTGGGGATGAAGGAGAGATCAGAGTCTAGGATTACACCTAGCACCATTAAGATTACTCCTGGCATGTGTGGAGGGACCATTGGTTGTGCCGTTGATCTCAATGGTAAAGTCATGGGGAGGGAATACAGAAGGAGGAACTATTAGAAGCTCAGTTTTAGAAAGACTGAGTTTGAGGTAGTGGTGTGACATCCATACTGATATGTCACTTAGTAAATTTGTGATCTGTAAGGGGATTGAGGGGGTGAATTGAGAAGTTGAGAGATAGATCTGGGTGTCAGCAGCATAGAGGTGGCATTGAAAGCCACTGGAGGTTATCAACTGGCCTATGGAAGAGATATAGAGAGATAAGAGGAGGAGCCCAAGGATGGAGCCTTGGGGGACCCCAACAAAATGAGGAAGAGGAGCAGAGTAAATGGTATTGTATGTGAGACTAAAAGTGCACTGAGATAGGTACCAGAATAACCAGGAAAGAGCAGAGTCATGGAGGCCAAGGGAGTGGAGTTTGTTGAGGACGAGTGGGTGGTCAACTGTGTCAAAGGCAGCAGAAAGGTCTAAGAGTATGAGTATGGAGTATGGCCGTTGGTTTTAGCAGTTAAAAGGTCATTGGTGAGTTTTAATAGAGCTTTTTCAGTGGAACATTGCGGGAGGAAGCAGGACTGTAGGGGATTGAGAAGGTTGTTGTGAAGGAGGTAGCAACTCATACCACTGTGGATAAGGAATTCAAAAAGCTTGGAGGCAAATGGGAGCAGGGAGATGGGTCTTAGGATATTCAAACAGGTGGGGTCCAGTGAGGATTTTTTAAGTATGGGGGTGGTTAGTACATGTTTGAGCGTGGAGGGAAATGTACTTGAAGAGAGGGAAAGGTTGAAGATGTGGGTTTGAGAGTTTAGGATGGAGCAGGAAGGTGGTCATAGTAATTGAGAGAGGGCAGGTCCAGGGGAAAGGTGGGCAGAGGAAAGGAGTTTGGCAACTTCCTCAGTGGTAACAGGGTTGAAGGAGGAGTGTGGTGTTGGACTTGGTGAGTTGGTTGGGAGAGAAAGCTGGATGCTGGCTATCTCATGACGAATTGTGTTGATTTTGTTATTGGAATGATTGGCAATATCCTGGGCAGTAAGCTAGTTGGTGGCTGGAGGCAGTGTGGGGTGAAGTAAGGAATTAAAGATAGAAAAGAGTTGACAGGATTTGGATGAGAGGGTTTTGATGAGACTTGTGTAGTAGGTTTGTTTAGCAGTATGGAGGCAGGAGCTGTATTTGAGAAGGAGGGATTAGTAGAGGGTGAAGTCTTTCAGGGATTTAGTTTTACTCCATACTCGCTCAAGAGCATGACTGCATCTCTTGAGACTTCTGGTGTCATCTGTTTGCCAGGGTTGTGACAGGTGAGGCCTGGTTCTGCGTGTAGTGAGAGAAGCATGGTGTCCAGGAAGGATGACAGAATGTTGTTGTAGTCAGAAGTGCCCAGGTCTGGGAAGGACAGGGGAGCCATTTTATCATAACGGCAGTCAGTAGCAGGATGAAGAAGGGAAGGGTTGAGGTGGCCAAGTTTCCTGTGGGTAACCATTTGATGGTTGGAGGCATGGGAGGTAGGAGACAGGGAAAGTGTGAAACTGAGAAGGTTGTGGTCAGAGAGAGGAAAAGGGATTTTGGAGAGGTTACAGGGAGTGCATAAGTGGGAGAATGCGAGGTTGAGGGTGTTGCCATTGGAGTAAGTGGTGGTTTGTGTCCATTGTATTAGGTTAAATGAGGAGGTTAAGCTGAGTAGTTGAGAAGTGGCTGAGGTGTTAACATTGATTGGACTGCTAAAGTCACCAAGGATGATGGTGGGTACTTCAGAGGAAAGTGGGGTAGCCATGTGGACAAATCATTGAGAAAGTGTGACACAGGGCCAGGAGGCCAGTAAATGACTGCAATCCTCAGATAAACTGGAGAAAAAAGACAGTAAAAATTTAAATTCAGCCAAAATGTATTCTGCTCCGTGTCTTTGGCGGTGATCAGTGATTTATAGCAGGACTGCAGAAGGCATTCTGATATTGGGGGGAATTGACTTAGTGTCTGTGACATCCCCAATGACACCAATACAGTGATCAATGCTAATAAAAAGCACTGACACTGTACTAATGGCACTGGGCAGGAAGGGGTTAACATGAGGGAAGATCAAAGGGTTAACTGTGTGCTGTGTGTTTCACTGTAGCACACTGCTATGCAGAGCCATACAAAGCAGTGTGCAGGAGCTGACAGAGGAGAGATATGTGTTGTTTATACACAGGTCTCTCTCCTGTCGGATATACTCGGCGATCACCGGGTGGCGGCAAGTAATCACCCACCAGGACTCGGTGATTGACAGCCGAGGCTGTGAATGGCGGCGCTACCCGGAACTGCAAAATCACATATACACATATATATATATATATACATACATACACACACATGACTTTGCGCACCCGTTCCGAGCTGTAGCAGTATTACATTGGTAAAGTCTGCCGAGTCCAACAATAACTAACAAATACAAACTGTACCGGAAATGTTGGATATCTCTCCTTCTGGACACGGGGAACACTCATAGCAGCATTTATGTCTGGAAGAGCCAAACTTTTTTCTGCTGCCGGGTAAACAGGGATCTGAGCATCGAGATATCAGAACCTGAAATCAGAAATTATTATTATTATCATCATTATTATTATCATTTTTAAATGTAAATGTCCATCATCCCTCAAGAGACTCAACAATCTAAGTGTAACAAATAGGAATAAGGTTCAGGTTTGCTTCTAATATGGGTCAAAATCTGCAGATCTGAGATCCTCTTGGGGGGCAGTATTTCGGGGTTTTCATTTATCTGGGGCATTCAGTCACGTTAAAAACCAGAGTTTTTCAGCTTTTTTTAGAATTTTTGCATTAGTGTTTAGCGGCATTTTTCCGCATTTGTGTTTCTTACAAAAAAACGTTGGGCATCAAAAACACCGGTTTGCGATGTTTTACTGCATTTTGGCACGTTTATCAGTGTTACGGGGTTTTTACAGCTAAAAAACTCCTTTAGAAACCCCGCTAGTCCTGTTTTTTTTTCAGCCAAAAAATGTTGATTCCAGTCTGTGTGTACGGACACATAGGATAACATGCTGGGGGGTTTACTGGTTGCAGAGAAAAACCTCAAAAGCCAAAAACAGCCGCTGTAAAAACGTCCCGTATGCAGGAGGACTTATGGCATGCTGATGGGACCTCTATTTTAGGTTAAACTGCTTTTTTAGTGCAAAGCTTCCCTTTAACCCCTTGACTCCGACGTCACACAAATACGTTGCTTCACAGAACTGGGCTGTTTTCCGTGGGGCCGCATATTTGTGTACCTGTCTTTTTGCTGGGAGCGCGCAGCACGGCGCACTCCCAGTCACAAAGACCTCGGTGTCACCGAGAGCCCCGGGTCCCATTCTAGCAATCAGGACACGGGTCTCCCGATTCTGGGTCACATGATCACTGTTATAGCTTCTGATTGGCTATCACAGTGATTAGTCTCTGTGCAACTCGTCCCCCTTGTTTTTTTCCCTTTCTCTATGAATGGTGGAGAGAGATACATTGTATCATTATATACATTCCATTATACATTGTATCATTATATACATTATATTATACATTGTATCATTGTATACATTCCATTATACATTGTATCATTATATACATTTCATTATACATTGTAATATTATATACATCCTATTATACATTGTATCATTATATACATCCCATTATACATTGTATCATTATATATGTTCAGTTATACATTGTATCATTATATACATTCTATTATACATAGTATCATTATATACATCACATTATATATTGTATCATTATATACATCTCATTATACATTGTATCATTATATACATTATATTATACATTGTATCATTATATACATCCTATAATACATTGTATCATTATATACATTCCATTATACATTGTATCATTGTATACATTCCATTATACATTGTATCATTATATACATCCCATTATACATTGTATCATTATATACATTCTATTATACATTGTATCATTATATACATCCCATTATACATTGTATCATTATATACATCCTATTATACATTGTATCATTATATACATCCCATTATACATTGTATCATTATATATGTTCAGTTATACATTGTACCATTATATACATTCTATTATACAGTGTATCATTATATACATTCTATTATACATTGTATCATTATATACATCCTATTATACATTGTATCATTATATACATCACATTATATATTGTATCATTATATACATCCCATTATACATTGTATCATTATATACATTATGTTATACATTGTATCATTATATATATATATATATATATATATATATATATATATATATATATATATATATATATATATATATATATATATATATATATATATATATATATCCTATAATACATTGTATCATTATATACATCCTATAATACATTGTATCATTATATACATTCCATTATACATTGTATCATTGTATACATTCCATTATACATTGTATCATTGTATACATTCTAGTATACGTTGTATCATTATATACGTTCAGTTATACATTGTATCATTATCTACGTTCAGTTATACATTGTATCATTATATACATTCTATTATACAGTGTATCATTATATACATCCTATTATACATTGTATCATTATATACATCACATTATATATTGTATCATTATATACATCCCATTATACATTGTATCATTATATACATTCTAGTATACATTGTATCATTATATACATCACATTATATATTGTATCATTATATACATCCCATTATACATTGTATCATTATATACATTCCATTATACATTGTATCATTATATACATTCTATTATACATTGTATCATTATATATAGTCTATTATACATTGTATACATCCTATTATACATTGTATCATTATATGCAATCTATTATACATTGTATCATTATATACATCCTATTATACATTGTATCATTATATACATTCTAGTATACGTTGTATCATTATATACGTTCAGTTATATGTTGTATCATTATATACATTATATTATACATTGTATCAGTATATGCATTTTATTATAATTGTATATTGTGTCCTCACTGCTCCCTTCACCCCTCTACGGCACCCACCACCTCCTCCTATTACTCCACTCTCCCACTGACCCGAACACCTCCACTAGTAGTTTCTCACACTCCTGCACATCCCGCTCCCATGCCAACTTTCTCCTCCTCCTAACTGCGGGGGACATCTCCCCGAATCCTGGCCCTCCACCACCTTCCTCACCCGCACAGCACCCTCCCGCCTCCACGTCCTACCGCAACCCCCGCAACTTAGTATCTGACCCCCTGCTAACTAAAATTTCCCCCCATTTTCATGTGCACTCCTGAACGCCCGATCGGTGTGCAACAAGCTTACTGCCATCCACGACCTCTTTGTTTAACGTACTTTTCCCAATCTAGAACAAATAGAAATATAATAACTCAATTATTCTATTAAGATCCAACTCATCCATACATATTTTAGTACTGTTACTAAGCAAATATTAGATATTAGGTTAAGGAAAGCTTCTAACAATGGCGTTCCCCTGAATATTGTGTCTGATCGAGGAGTGCAGGTCACATCCAAATTTTGGAAAGCTCTGTGTGAGGCATTAGAGATCGAGTTACGCTTTTCTTCTGCTTATCACCCGCAGACAAATGGACAAACGGAAAGGACAAATCAAACTCTGGAGCAATATCTCCGATGCTTCTCCTCATATTCACAGGATGACTGGGCATCACTCCTTCCTTTAGTGGAATTTGCGTGTAATAATTCCAGCCATTCCGCCACCAAGCAATCCCCCTTTTACTCTAACTACGGATACCATCCCTCCTTTCTTCCAGAAATACCAGTGGAGGCTGCTGTTCCGGCGGTACAAGAAAGGATGGAGTTCCTCAGGAGGAACGGCAAAGTGTCACAGAAAACAATTTCTGAAGCTCAGGTGAGCAACTAAAAATTTTTTGATAGAAAGAGAACGGGCAACTTGAAACTGAAACAAGGGGATAAAGTCTGGCTGTCCACGGCTAATCTGAAATTAAGTTGTCCATCAAGGAAGCTTGGTCCAAGATACCTGGGACCATTTACCATCAAGAGAAGGGTTAACCCTGTGGCATTTGAATTGGAACTACCGGCTAACTTGAAGATTCACCCGGTATTCCACTGCTCTTTATTAAAACCACACATCCCAAGTGGGTTTCCCAACCGGAATTCGGAGCCACCTGCTCCACTGCTAGTTGAGGGAAATGAAGAGTACGAGGTTGAGGCTATCTTGACTTGTAGGAAGAGGGGCGGACAGACCCAGTTCCTCATAAAATGGAAGGGTTATGGACCAGAGAATAACTCCTGGGAACCGTCCACTAATGTCCATGCCTCACAGATAGTGCAAGCCTACCTCCATCGTCATCCTGAGAAACGAGCCCTAGTGGGCATCTGGAGGCTGCCCCTAAGGGGGGGGGGGCAATGTAAGGGATTTCCAGCAAGAATCACGATCGGGAACGCGTACGCGCAAAGGAGATCCCGCAGAAGAATTTCCGGTTGTGCGCAGGCGTGCAGAAATGCGCAATCACGCACATGCACGCACGCGTGCACATGCACGGCAAAGATTGGCACCAGACGGGCTCTTTAAGCCTCTGCTCAGATTCAGTGCTGACTGGTCTTCAGCTCCCCCACGTGTCCTGCTTGCTCCTGTTTGATTCCTTTGTTGCTGACTCGGCTTGTTCCTGACCCGACTCTGATTACTCTCCTGCTCCTGGTTCCTGGTTCCTGACTTGGGCTCTGATCCTGACTTTGGCTTTTCCTTCTGACCCTGTACTGTGCTGCCTTACTGTTATGACCGCGGCTATCCTACGATTCCGCTCCAGTCCTGTGTCCTTGCTACCTACCTTCCTCTGCTGTGCATCTGGCAAATCCACTGAACCTGCCTGGTCTATTTCTACGGTTCCCAAATCAGAGGATATCCTGCCTACCAAGGTCATCATCTGCAAGAGTCGCAAGCAACAACCACTGGCGCTCTTGTCCCCCTGGTCCCTAGACTCCCTCTGTTTCAACCTCAGCCGGGTCAGGGCTAGTGGCACAAGTGAGGACCACCTCGTCAATTCAGTCTCCCATCAGGTACGTGACAACAGCACAGTGATCCGACCAGGGAATTGGGAGGATGTCGGAGGCCAGTACTCGGTGGGGAAGAGCTAGCAGTCATAAAGATGTGATCTCTTCTTGAGAATGTCTTATGAGGGTGGGAATAGAAGGTATATTGGCGTTTTATGGGATTGAGTTCTCTCCATGTATCTATCATTGAGTAACATTGTAATATAGTTTAGAAGGTTTGTTTAGAGGTGACCAGAGGAGGGGGTTGAGGGGACTTATTCAGGAAGGGGTATATCGTGCAATTTGAATCTCCACAGACTAACAACGTGCCGCGTTTGTGATGGTCGATAACTGATAACACTGTTCAACAAATTTTTATTTTTTGCCAGTTTTGGAAACAAAAGGATCCATTTCTTAATGAATTTCACATTCTGAGTTCAAATATAACAATGAAATTTGTCAATTGGCTCTAGTTTTTCTGTAAACGGAAAGTTTTCTACTATAGGCGTAATGACTACATAATGCACAATAATTATATAGATAGATGTCTTTCCACAAATATAAAGCAAGTGATATGACTACATAACAAAGCCTAAATGGCAGAATATATTGCATAGGATTACCAAGAAAAATTATAGCCATAAGCGAAGTTGAATCATTTTAATACTTAGGATTCTCACTAGTTTTGTCTTCAGTTTGTGTCGGTTTTGCTTCTCTTGGCTTTTCTCTTGTATTCGAGGAAAGGGCTATCTCTTACAACTGCACATGACTACACGCTTCAGGTTCTTCCTCACTTGACTCAACCATGAAGGATTCTGGTGCTTTAGGAATTGGTAGCCCCTCTCCATGAGGAACTGGACGTATTGCCGATGGAATATTTGGATAGTGCACAGATAACTTTTTCTTCTTATTTAGCCCTTTTACAATTGGAGGCACCATACAAAAGTAACAATTACTAACATGATCTGTTGGCTCTCTCCAAATCATTGGCACAGCGAAAGGCATAGATGCCTTTTTTCCATTCAACCATTGCTCCAGTGCCGTCCCACAAGAATTGCAGCATATATGTGGTGCCCAGCTCTTGTCCTGGTCTCCTATCTTGCAGCCAAAATACAAGTTGTAGGCTTTCTTAATCATTCCTGTTATCCTCCTTTTTTGTGAGATAAAAGTTATTTCACCGCAGATATAGCAGAAATTATCTGCTTTATTCACACAAGTTCGAGGCATTACTGAGTAGCCTATATAAGCATAAAACCAAATGTAAAGACGAACTCCAATCAGCTACAGATACTGCAGCTTTTATGCAGGGAAGTGATGCAATTAAAGGCTAATATTGCATCATCTCAGTATACATGACATTTTCTATTGGTCACCAGTATCAATTGCGCAATATGCAGCTGAAGTTGCATCATAATTTTGAATGGCTTACGTCATTAGATGGGTGAATATATCATGGAAACTAGAGCCAATCAACATTTTTTAGGACCATTTTTGTTTTCAGCACCCCAAAATTATGTAAGATTAGCTAATTTTATGTCCAAAACTTTTTACCTGTTGAACAGTGAACAGTGTTGAATAGGTGGGAAAGAAATGGTAAGTGACCTTGGTTTGGGGCGTAATACGTGGTGATGGTGACTTCAAAGTCCAGAAGTTGCCCGGGGAGCAGGAGATAATAACCTTCAGGGTCTTTAATCTCAGTATGCAATGTGAAGGGCGTCGCACGGTTGAAGGCAATGAGTACCCCTCGACGTTTGTTAGCGGCGGAGGCTGTGTAGACCTGTGCGTAGCGGAGGCCAAAGAATTTGGGAGTGGAGGTAGGAGTATAGTGCGTCTCCTGGAGGGCATTGTATGATGCGAATGAACGGAATGCCTTGTTGTGCTTCTGCAGTATGTTAAGACCCTGAACATTCAGGATGAGAATGTTAAGGGAACCCATGGGGGGAGTGTGTGGTGATTCAGATAATAGAGCGGTACCAGCTGAGAGAGAATCTGGCAGTCTAGATGTAAGATTGTTGTGTGGGAGAAGGAGTTAGGCAAAGATGTGGAGTCATGTAGGGGAGAGGGGAGGAGGATAGGGCTAGGGAAGGGTATCAGGAGAGGGATATAGGGGGCCATACTTAGGCAAAGAAGTGGTCCCCGGGATCACCCGGGACTCAGCTGGTCTGGGGAGCGGTAATAGCCCAAGTGGTATCAAAAACGCGATACCAAAGGGGCTAGTGGTGAGTGTGCAGGTACGCTGGTTGTGGGGAAGACAGCATATAAACATGAATGTAGTAATGCGATCCTGGGGGGAGAAAGAACATCAGGATTGGCATACAGGAGAGTCAAGGGATCCTAGGGTCAGGTGGCATCGGTCGTCCAGGTAGGTCTACAGAGATGGGGGGACAAAATTTTCCATGCCACCAAAACCGAGGATCCTATACATAAAAAACAGGCATAATCGATTAAAGATTAAACCAACGAGTAATATATAAGGCACAACAAGCTCTTACCGATAGAGGAGAGAGAGTAGGACGGCCCTTGATATACGGTGCAGCAAGAAATTTTCCTCAATACAGGTTATAACATTGTTTTAAGAAAAAAGGGGGGGAGAACAGAAGAAGAAGTCAGAAGGACAGTATGAGCCCTGGGGGCTAACCTAAGGATATGGATACTTAGCATCTGCATTCAGGTGAGGGATGAGAGGAACAGACACCATGGGTGTCAACTACGAGGGTGGCGGAGTTCCACTTTGTTGAATGTAGGCTGTAAAGCGAGAGATGATTGATGAGATTCAGTCCATGGAATCTTGTGGAGATGGAGCAGGTGATGAAAAACGCCCTTGTTTGTGGGTATTGAGTTCACCGTTGGTGAGGTGTGTCGGGTGAGATTTCTGCGGTGAGCATGATGCTGATCGTCAGAGGCGTAGCTGGGGGGGCAGGGGGTACATATGTACCCGGGCACCAAGGTAAAGGGGCGCCAAAATGAGGTCACAAGATCACTGCAGCGGCTGCAGCAGACATGTCATCTGATACGTCTGCCATCTACAGTGAGCGGCCGGGAGAGGAGCGGAGAGGAGGGCAGTGAGCCGGGCATGTGCCGGAGGGGACGAGGGGAGATCCGAGCCGGGTGTGTAGTGCCACAGATGAAGGGGGAGCAATGTGATTGGGACGGGGGGTGTCTACATGGACCATATGAAGTGGGGGGGGGTGTCATGAGGTGGCTGATCATCCTCGGGTGCAAAATATCCTAGCTACGCCTCTGCTGATCGTCGTCTGGAGCTTTCTGATGGTGTTGTGTGAGGGTGCAGCTGGTGGTTCCGCAGGATGTCTTGAAGCTCATCAGGGGTCTTGCAGATGTGGTCTCAGGCCTGGTACTGGAAACGTACTGCGAAGGGGAAGCACCATTTATACAGTATGTCATGCTGTTGAAGAGCTTGTAAAGGTGGCTTCATGGCCCTTCCTTTGACGATGGTAGTGGGACAGAGGTCTTGGAATAGCTGGTAAGTGTGACCCTGGAACGTGAGGGATTCTGCGTTACGGGTCGCTTGTAGAAATTGTTCTTTAGTGCAAAAGAAGTGGAGCTTGGCTATGATATCTCATGGTGGGCCGCCGGTGCTTTTTGGATCCAGTGCCCTGTGAACCCTATCCATTTCTAGGCATTCTATGGAAATAGCAGGGGCGAGCTCTTGAAATAACACTGTGACAGTGGATTGGACATCAATAATCGACTCAGGAAGGCCAGGAATTTGCATGTTTGAGCGCCTAGCCCGATTCTCAAAGTCCTCTAAGCACATTTGTAATGTAGCGTTTTCGTCACGCAAAATGTCAAGTTTGTGTGTTTGTGTTTGAAATGAGGCGTTCAGTTCATCCACCCTCTGTTCCAGGTCAGCAGTGCATTGCTCTAGTTCGTGGATTTCTCTGGACAGCTTGTCTGTGGTGCGGTCAGAGGTCTGTGTTCAGGGCTTTGTGTAGCATTTTTCCAAAACGTGTGAGGTCAGGAGTAGTAAGATCAGGTGTTGAAGCATGTATGGGGGTCTCTGTCTCAGCATCAGACTCACCCTCAGAAGTGCAGGGATGGCTTGGCTGCTCCGTGTGCAGAGCTGTATACTTCAATGCTGCTGGCTTTCTGCTGTGAGAGGTTGCAGCGGCCATCTTGGAGGAGGCACGAGCAAGGGCCTCCTCGATTGGTTAGCCTGGCGGTGGAACCTGGTGCTGGGACACTCCCCTGACCATATTAGCGTGTGGCAGGGGGGTCGCTATGGCAACTGGGGCCATTTATATGACGTCTCGGGCCGGGATCATGGGTTGGGGTGGCTGTTTTCCCTGCGGTGCAGAGGAGCCTCAGGGAGACATGTCCATCCCCGCTGGCCGCGCATGCGCACCATGCCAACTTTATTTCATAACACATATATACACAAAATAGGAAATAGATCACTTATAGGAAATTTTGCACAAAATTATGGCAGTTAAAAGCCTTCACCGACTCCAAGAATGACCCCTTTAATGAACATACGTGTAACGGAGGGTAAGCGGGACAGAACACACAAGGCAGACGGCAAACACTTAAAGCTTTATTAAAACAAACAACAGTCACTCAATGGGGATTAGTGCAGGGAGAGAGTCCAAAATACTTGTAATCCAGCCCCGGTGGGCAAAGCTAAAGGCTCCACAGCAATTTGTAATCCAAGAGGCAGTTCATAAGCAGTCAGATAGCACAAGGGGAGCATACACTCACACAAATCTGATGTGATAGTCTCAGGCAGAGTTGACAGTGTTCCAGGCAGGCTGATGTAGCTTCTGGGATCCCCCTTCCTCCAATGGAGCTCAGGCAGAGCCGGGGGGCCACTAAAGTCCAGCTGAACCACTCAGTGGTTGCCCAGCAGAATGGCACAACAAGAGAGACCAGCACTGGCCTCTTAAACCCCCTGAGCAGGAAGAGAGGTGGAGGGGGGTCATTAGCAGGTGACAATGAAGAGGATGGAACTACAGTAATTTAATTTGTAGCTGTACACAGAAAGGACTGGTTGGGCCGGATAATTAGTGGGGGAAATACATTAATACAAAAGTAAGGCACTAATTAAGGATGTATAACTCATTGAATTTGGGACCTTTTGTGGAGGGGCGAGTTAATTACAGCTAGGGGTCTTTGGCACACAGGAGTGAATACTAATTGGAGGAAGCTCTTCCTATGGCCAGGAGGGATTAGGAACAAGGAATTAATACCTGGGGATTATTAACTGGGCTGGCAGAGAACTCATATCGTGACACTCCGGATCAGTAAGCAGGAATTGATAATTGGCCGGGTCCCTATACCGTGATAATACGTGTTTGTTGGTATATCTTAAAACAAGGATACAAATTCCTAGAAATCCTAATTATGAACCTCCTCAGCAAATGATATGAACAGAAAACATTGAAGTCATTTCTTACGTTGCCATGTTTCCAGAAGATGTTACTCATATCAAACGTTTTGGGTACAAAATCCGGGCCTTGAAAAACGGAAATTTTGCTTTGAGGAAAAGATATATTGTTTATATAAAGGCCGCTCTGTAAAATGAGATCGGTTGGAATTTCTCTTCTCTCATTGAAGTAGATCTCGCCTCCGTCTGGGTCGGTGTAATGAACATTTCTCACATATTTGTGCAGCTTTTCATGGAAGACAGAAATACTCACATTACTATATACAGGTATAAAGGTTCTGAAATTAAAGTCTGATTAAAAAATACAAAGTGGTTAGATCCAAGTTATTAAGTGTTCCTGCATGGAGGGATTGACAGTGAATGGAGGCCAGTGGAGGGATTGGCAGAAAGGGGTGGAGGACACTGAGTGGAGATCAGTAGAGGGATTGGAAGAGAGGGGTGGAGGACAGTAAATGGAGGCCAGTAGAGGGATTGGCCGCTCGGCTCTTCTGTGCAGCAGAACCTGCTCCTCGGTCCAGCTGTGTCCTCATCACCTCATCATCTTCAGTGTGGGCACCCGGCTGTTACAACTTGCGGCTTCACAGCCGGGAGCCCACTGCGCATGCGTGAGAAACGCTGCACTTTGTGAATGTCCCCGTAGTTTTCTGGGACCTGTCACGTGTCCTAGAAAACTACGGGGAGAGAGGTGATCACAGCAGAAGTGGGAGTGGGTATCAAATTCAGGCACCCGCTCCCCAAAGGTCCACAGTCTCTGGTCATCTCCTGTACTATGTCCGCAGTCTCTGGTCATCTCCTGTACTGTGTCCGCAGTCTCTGACCATCTCCTGTACTGTGTCTGCAGTCTCTGGTCATCTCCTGTACTGTGTCCGCAGTCTCTGACCATCTCCTGTACTATGTCTGCAGTCTCTGGTCATCTCCTGTACTGTGTCCGCAGTCTCTGGTCATCTCCTGTACCATGTCCACAGTCTCCGGTCATCTCCTGTACCATGTCCGCAGTCTCTGGTCATCTCCTGTACTGTGTCCGCAGTCTCCGGTCATCTCCTGTACTGTGTCTGCAGTCTCTGGTCATCTCCTGTACTGTGTCTGCAGTCTCTGGTCATCTTCTGTACTGTGTCTGCAGTCTCTGGTCATCTCCTGTACTGTGTCCGCAGTCTCTGGTCATCTCCTGTACTATGTCTGCAGTCTCTGGTCATCTCCTGTACTGTGTCCGCAGTCTCTGGTCATCTCCTGTACCGTGTCCGCAGTCTCTGGTCATCTCCTGTACTGTGTCCGCAGTCTCTGGTCATCTCCTGTACCGTGTCCGCAGTCTCTGGTCATCTCCTGTACTGTGTCCGCAGTCTCTGGTCATCTCCTGTACCGTGTCTGCAGTCTCTGACCATCTCCTGTACCGTGTCCACAGTCTCTGGTCATCTCCTGTACTGTGTCTGCAGTCTCTGGTCATCTCCTGTACCGTGTTTGCAGTCTCTGGTCATCTCTTGTACCGTGTCCGCAGTCTCTGGTCATCTCCTGTACTGTGTCTGCAGTCTCTGGTCATCTCCTGTACTGTGTCCGCAGTCTCTGGTCATCTCCTGTACTGTGTCCGCAGTCTCTGGTCATCTCCTGTACTGTGTCTGCAGTCTCTGGTCATCTCCTGTACTGTGTCCGCAGTCTCTGGTCATCTCCTGTACTGTGTCTGCAGTCTCTGACCATCTCCTGTACTATGTCTGCAGTCCAATATTTTTTTTCTTATCTCCCTCCTCTAAAACCTAGGTGCGTCTTATGGAATTAAAAATACGATATATATATACAGTTGTGTTCAAAATACTAGCAGTCAGACATCACTAACCGGATCAATCACTGTTTTTGGTGGAAATGATATTTCTACATGGCAAATAATTTCCTAGCAGGTGTAGTAGAGTCATAGAAATCCAACAGACGCAACAGTCATGACATGCATACTGCTGATTCTGTGTCATTGAATCACTCATTGAAAGGGGCGTGTTCACAATAATAGCCGTGTGGAGTTCTATTAGTGAGGTCATTCATTCTTTGATAAACAGGTGGCAATTATTGCCCTTATTTAAGGAAGGAAGGCAGCAAATGTTGGACATGCTGGTTACAGTGCATTTCTCTCTGAAATTCTGAGGAAAATGGGTGGTTCCAGACATTGTTCAGAAGAACAGCGTACCTTGATTAAAAAGTTGATTGGAGGGGAAAACATATAAAGAAGTGCAGAAAATGATCGGCTGCTCAGCTAAAATGATCGCAAATGCTTTAAAATGGCAACCAAAACCTGAAAGACGTGGAAGAAAGCGAAAAACTACCATTGGAATGGATAGAAGAATAGCCAACATGGCGCGGACTCCGCCAACAATCAGCTCCAGGAAGATGAAAGAAGGTGTGACGTTCCCTGTGAGGACTCAGCCAACAATCAGCTCCAGGAAGATGAAAGAAGGTGTGACGTTCCCTGTGAGGACTCAGCCAACAATCAGCCCCAGGAAGATGAAAGAAGGTGTGATGTTCCCTGTGAGGACTGTTACAATTAGAAGACGCCGATGTGAAGCCAAGCTATCTGCAAGAAGTTCCCGCAAAGTCCCACTGTTGGGAAAAAGACGTGTGCTGAAGAGGTTACAATCTGCCAAAGAGCACATTGACCGGCCTAAAGAGAAATGGCGCAACATTTTGTGGACTGATGAAAGTAAGATTGTTCTTTTTGGGTCTAGTGGGCAGAGACAGTTTGTCAGACGACCCCCAAACACTGAATTCAAGCCATAGTACACTGTGAGGACCGTGAAGCATGGTGGTGCAAGCATCATGATATGGGGATGTTTCTCATACTACGGTGTTGGGCCTATTTATCGCATACGAGGGATCATGGATCAGTTTGAATACATCAGAATACTTGAAGAGGTCATGCTGCCTTATGCTGAAGAGGAAATGCCCTTGAAATGGGTGTTCCAACAAGACAACGACCCCAATTACACCAGTAAACGTGCAACATCTTGGTTCCAGACCAACAAGATGGACGTTATGGAGTGGCCAGCCCAATCCCCGGATCTTCATCCAATAGAAAACTTGTGGGGTGACATCAAAAATGCCGTTTCTGAGGCAAAACCAAGAAATAGAGAAGAACTGTGGAATGTGGTCCAATCATCCTGGGCTGGAATACCTGATCACAGGGGCCAGAAGTTGGGGGACTCCATGCAACACAGATGTACAGCAGTTCTCAGAAACAGTGCGACTACAACCAAATATTCATGAAGTCATTCAAAGGAAAGCAAAATCTTCAAACATTTCTCAGTTTATATAGTGAATGTTGGAGTTTGTAAAGAAGAATACAAACACTGAGATTTTTTTGAACCGTCTAATATTCACTTTTCTTCCATTTTTTTAGAGGAACAACACAAATTTGATGTATTTTTCTTCATGTTGTGATTTGGAATAGAATGTGTCGTGTTCCCAATGCATTTGTGTGGATGGAAATAAAAGGATTAGAAGGATTTGCAGCTTTACTCACTTTTTTCAACACACTGCTATTATTTTGAACACAACTGTACATATATAATGTATATCAATTATATATGAATCTGGACTATATGAATGTGTCTCATAACATGGCATATACAATTAGTAAAAAAAAATCCCCCCCTTTTAAAAGCCAACTATTTATTTAATTAGATTTAAAAACTGTATAGGAGAAACAAACATTGTATTGCCGGCAATTTTGCGGACAGTGAGAGGGAGGTCGGAGGTCGCGGTCCATCTCACTTTGGTCACACAATTACTATGTCATCTATGATAGGATCGTAGTAACAGCAGCGGTGTACTTAGGTATTGTACTGCCCTAGGTAACACAAAAATTGGACACCCCCCTCCCGGCACAGAGAGCCTGCCACCAACCAACACCAGACCCCCCCCCCTCCCCGCGGAGAGAGCCTGACAGTGACTAACCACACCCCTGCCCCATCCCCAGAAAAAGACACCTTCACAGCTCTGGACATCCCCCCCATGGAGAGAGACTGATGGTGACCAACAACACCCCTGATCCATCCCCACCCGAGAAAGCCTTTCACTAACACCCCCTCGACAGAAAAAAGGACACTCACCTTCACAGGTCTGGAAATCCCCCCCCCCCCATGGAGAGAGCCTGATGGTGCACAAACAGCATCCCTGCTCCACCCCCACCCAAGAAAGCCTTCCACTAACACCCCCTCGACAGAAAAAAAGACACTTACCTTTACAGCTCTGGACATCCCCCCCATGGAGAGAGCCTGAAGGTGACCAACAACACCCCTGCTCCACCCACACCCACAAGAGCCTTCCGCTAACACCCCCGCCAATGGAAAAAAAGACACCTTCACAGCTCTGGACATCACCTCCATGGAGAGAGCCTGACAGTGACCAACACCCCTGCTCCACTCCCACCTGAGAGAGCCTTCCACTAACACCCCCCAACAGAAAAAAAAGACACCTTCACAGCTCTGGACATCCCCCCATGGAGAGAGCCTGACAGTGACCAACAACACCCCTGATCCACCCACACCCGAGAGAGCCTTCCACTAACACACCCCCCACAGAAAAAAAGACACTTACCTTCACAGCTCTGGACATCCCCCCCATGGAGAAAGCCTGAAGGTGACCAACAACACCCCTGCTCCACCCCCACCTGAGACAGCCTGACAGTGACCAACAACACCCCAGCTCCACCCCCACCTGAGAGAGCCTAAGGGTGACCAACAACACCCCTGATCCACCCCCACCTGAGAGAGCCTTCTACTAACACCCCTGAACAGAAAAAAAGACACCTTCACAGCTCTGGACAGCCCCCCCATGGAGAGAGCCTGATGGTGACCAACAACACCCCTGCTCCATCCCCACCTGAGAGAGCCTGACAGTGACCAACAACACCCCTGATCCACCCCCACCTGAGAGAGCCTGACGGTGACCAACAACACCCCTGATCCACCCCCACCTGAGAGCGCCTTCCACTAACACCCCCGAACAGAAAAAAAGACACCTTCACAGCTCTGGACAGCCCCCCCATGGAGAGAGCCTGACAGTGACCAACAACACCCCTGATCCACCCACACCCGAGAGAGCCTTCCACTAACACCCCCCCCCCCCCCACAGAAAAAAAGACAATTACCTTCACAGCTCTGGACATCCCCCCCATGGAGAGAGCCTGATGGAGACCAACAACACCCCTGCTCCACCCCCACCTGAGAGAGTCTTTCACTAACACCCCCCAACAGAAAAAAAGACACTCACATTCACAGCTCTGGACATCCCCCCCCAATGGAGAGCGCCTGACGGTGACCAACAACACCCCTGCTCCACCCCCACCCGAAAGAGCCTTCTACTAGCATCCCCTTGACAGAAAAAAAAGACACTCACCTTCACAGGTCTGGCTATCCCCAGGAATGACAGTGGGACTCTGCATACACCATCAAGCAGCCCACAGCCTCTCTCAGATCCCACCTGGTCCCCATGTCCCTCCTGCAGGGGCCAGTGCTGCCCCCCCTAAAAAAATGCCGCCCTAGGCAAATGCCTTTTTTTGCCTTGTGGTAAATACGCCCCCGAGTAACATAAGCACTTATTATCCAACTCACTCTGTGCTGGAATCCAGTTTGTTCAGATTGTATTTTCTTGGTGTACATTCCGTGTAGAGCGTGGGCCAGAACATACACAGCCCTGTATGCATAGGAAGGTATAGATGTATATTTAAAAAATACTTCAGAAATATCAATTACATCTGTACAAGGTCTGAAAGAGAGAGGAGAATATAAATGAAAAAGTTTATTTTTGTGCGGATTTGGGGAACGGCACAGAAGCAAAGAAATCCAAATATCTTCCAGTATTGGGTCAGTTAAGCAGCTGGAGAAGTTGACACCAACACCACGATGATTGAAGTTCACGCTTTTCATTTGTGGCCACTGAAATATGAAGGTGCAGTTGATTGGTTTAAAATTAGTATAGAAGGTATCTGGGACTTTACTCCACGACGGCGGGAAAATAAATGTGATCTTTTCTATAGCAGAGGGTATAATAGAAGCAACAAAATAAGAAAAGTACATTGTGGAAATTCCACAAACTACCACGACTTTAGCTGTTGATTCATTAATAACCTTTGATTGCCGATAATTATATTCCAAATGTGCAGAGATTTGAAGGATATAATGTATGCAGATCCCGTGTTGGCTCATCATCCTGCTCAGTTCTTGGGCCTCATCGACACCGCAGCCATCCAATGATGTAACTATTCCAACCCAGTTCCACCCAAAATGCTTCAAGAAATGTACAACAGCCGTATAATAGGCCCGAATGTCCGGTGTCATACGGAATAAAGTTGGATACATTCTTCCATCACTCCGGGGAGGGTGAGAGACTCGATAACTAAGCTGGATGATACGTTGGGAGATATTTTCATGGGATGGTATTATCATTCAAACAAAGAAAATATATAAATGACACACAAAGATCTCTATCATATTAGGATGGACTTTTGTCTTTTTTCAGCCAGACTAACTATGTAACTATATTTGTTTTTTCTGTTCTAATAAAAAGAAGTACTTGCCAGAATTTATATCCTAGAGATCTAAGTAGATGACGGCACACAATGCCTACTTACCTTCTACACCCTCACATTCAGCCCTTAATTCACCTACAGAACTGCTCATTCTAATGCTACATAATTACATAGTTAGTCTGGCAGAAAAAAGACAAAAGTCCATCCAGTTCAACCATAGAAAAAAAAAGAGTTATAATCCTACACCCAGAGTTGATCCGGAGGAAGTCGGAAAGAAAAAGAGTCTACCAGCTATACTTCGTAGCATTGAAAATGATCAGTCCAACTGACTGCCTGTCTCAATTCTTGAGGCCCTAAAATTCCAGGAAAGTACAAATCCCCCCCCCCCCCAAATGACACCTTTTTTGGAAAGCTGGAGAGAGAGCTGGAATGTTCTTAAAGGAGAAACTATTTTTGTCCCCATCTGTACATAGTTGCTAAGGAGTTTGTCCTCAAGTTCACAGTTCCCGTGGGCATCCCATACACCCCTCAACCCCATCCGAGATCTAAACCCCTAAATAAAATTACAAAACCAAGATCAAAGACTGTTTTCTGACTCCAGTGTGCAGAGTGTGGAAGAAAATGCGTGTTGCCTGGCTGTGTAGCGCATTACAGGGACCCAATAAGTGTTATTGTAAAAAAAAAAAAAAAAAAAGATCACTGATCACCCCCCAGAGTAGTACAATGTTACCAACTGCATTTAAAAATGTAAAAATAAAATAAAATAAAAAATATTGTATTGAGAATTTTAAATTTTTTTAAGGTTGTTTTTTTTTTTGAACAACTTGCCAATTGCCTGCCTACAATCTGCGGGCGAGTGGTGGGTCTGGGCAAAGCGATGTATCCTTACGTCACTTTCTATTTAGGGGTGTATCTGCGCCCCCACTGTCCCCCACGTCGGTCCAGGGAGAGAAGAAAGAACACCGCACTGTCAGTAAAAGCGCTACAATTTACACACACGCCGTAGATTAGCACATTAACCCTTTGATCACCCCGTCACCCAGCCACTGACATTAGTACAGTGTCAGTATATAGAATTTTTCACTGATCACTGTATTCCTGCCACTAGTGACATCAGATGATGTCAGGGTCAGTTATCGCCCCTCCCAGCCAGGGTCAGCCAGTGTTAGATTACCCGCACACTATAGGTCACTGATCTCCCCCATTACTAGTACAGTGTCACTATAGGAACCACTGATGTATTATACATGGAGATCATATCCCCCCTTATGTATTATACATGGAGATCATATCCCCCCTTATGTATTATACATGGAGATCATATCCCCCCTTATGTATTATACATGGAGATCATATCCCCCCTTATGTATTATACATGGAGATCATATCCCCCTTATGTATTATACATGGAGATCATATCCCCCCTTATGTATTATACATGGAGATCATATCCCCCTTATGTATTATACATGGAGATCATATCCCCCCAATATGTATTATACATGGTGATCATATCCCCCCTTATGTATTATACATGGAGATCATATCCCCCCTTATGTATTATACATGGAGATCATATCCCCCTTATGTATTATACATGGAGATCATATCCCCCCCTTATGTATTATACATGGAGATCATATCCCCCCTTATGTATTATACATGGAGAACATATCCCCCCTTATGTATTATACATGAAGATCATATCCCCCCTTATGTATTATACATGGAGATCATATCCCCCTTATGTATTATACATGGAGATCATATTCCCCCTTATGTATTATACATGGAGATCATATCCCCCCTTATGTATTATACATGGTGATCATATGCCCCCTTATGTATTATACGTGGAGATCATATCCCCCTTATCTATTATACGTGGAGATCATATCCCCTCTTATGTATTATACGTGGAGATCATATCCCCCTTATGTATTATACATGGAGATCATATCCCCCCTTATGTATTATACATGGAGATCATATCCCCCTTATGTATTATACATGGAGATCATATCCCCCCTTATGTATAATACATGGAGATCATATCCCCCCCATTATGTATTATACATGGTGATCATATCCCCCCTTATGTATTATACATGGAGATCATATCCCCCCTTATGTATTATACATGGTGATCATATCCCCCTTTATGTATTATACATGGAGATTATATCCCCCCTTATGTATTATACATGGAGATAATATCCCCCCCATTATGTATTATACATGGAGATCATATCCCCCTTATGTATTATACATGGAGATCATATCCCCCCTTATGTATTATACATGGAGATCATATCCCCCCTTATGTATTATACATGGAGATCATATGCCCCCTTATGTATTATACATGGAGATCATACCCCCCCTTATGTATTATACATGGAGATCATATCCCCCCTTATGTATTATACATGGAGATCATATCCCCTCTTATGTATTATACATGGAGATCATATCCCCCCCTTATGTATTATACTTGGAGATCATATCCCCCCTTATGTATTATACATGGAGATTATATCCCCCCTTATGTATTATACATGGAGATAATATCCCCCCCATTATGTATTATACATGGAGATCATATCCCCCTTATGTATTATACATGGAGATCATATCCCCCCTTATGTATTATACATGGAGATCATATCCCCCTTATGTATTATACATGGTGATCATATCCCCCCTTATGTATTATACATGGAGATCATATCCCCCTTATGTATTATACATGGAGATCATATCCCCCCTTATGTATTATACATGGTGATCATATCCCCCCCTATGTATTATACACGGAGATCATATCCCCCCCTTATGTATTATACATGAGGACCATATCCCCCCTTATGTATTATACATGCAGATCATATCCCCCTTATGTATTATACATGGAGACCATATCCCCCCTTATGTATTATACATGGAGATCATATCCCCCCTTATGTATTATACATGGAGATCATATCCCCCTTATGTATTATACTTGGAGATCATATCCCCCCTTATGTATTATACATGGAGATCATATCCCCTCTTATGTATTATACATGGAGATCATATCCCCCCCCTTATGTATTATACTTGGAGATCATATCCCCCCTTATGTATTATACATGGAGATCATACCCCCCCTTATGTATTATACATGGAGATCATATCCCCCTTATGTATTATACATGGTGATCATATCCCCCCTTATGTATTATACATGGAGATCATATCCCCCTTATGTATTATACATGGAGATCATATCCCCCCTTATGTATTATACATGGTGATCATATCCCCCCCTATGTATTATACACGGAGATCATATCCCCCCCTTATGTATTATACATGGAGACCATATCCCCCCTTATGTATTATACATGCAGATCATATCCCCCTTATGTATTATACATGGAGACCATATCCCCCCTTATGTATTATACATGGAGATCATATCCCCCCTTATGTATTATACATGGAGATCATATCCCCCTTATGTATTATACATAGAGATCATATCCCCCCTTATGTATTATACATGGAGATCATATCCCCCCTTATGTATTATACATGGAGATCATATCCCCCCTTATGTATTATACATGGAGATCATATCCCCCCTTATGTATTATACATGGAGATCATATCCCCCCTTATGTATTATACATGGAGATCATATCCCCCCTTATGTATTATACATGGAGATCATATCCCCCCCTTATGTATTATACATGGAGATCATATCCCCCCTTATGTATTATACATGGAGATCATATCCCCCCCTTATGTATTATACATGGAGATCATATCCCCCCTTATGTATTATACATGGAGATCATATCCCCCTTTATGTATTATACATGGAGATCATATCCCCCTTATGTATTATACATGGAGATCATATCCCCCCCTTATGTATTATACATGGAGATAATATCCCCCCTTATGTATTATACATGGAGATCATATTCCCCCTTATGTATTATACATGGAGATCATATTCCCCCTTATGTATTATACATGGAGATCATATCCCCCCTTATGTATTATACATGGAGATCATATCCCCCCTTATGTATTATACATGGTGATCATATCCCCCTTATGTATTATACATGGACATCATATCCCCCCCTTATGTATTATACATGGAGATCATATCCCCCCTTATGTATTATACATGGAGATCATATCCCCCCTTATGTATTATACATGGAGATCATATCCCCCCTTATGTATTATACATGGAGATCATATCCCCCCTTATGTATTATACATGGAGATCATATCCCCCCTTATGTATTATACATGGTGATCATATCCCCCTTATGTATTATACATGGACATCATATCCCCCCCTTATGTATTATACATGGAGATCATATCCCCCCTTATGTATTATACATGGAGATCATATCCCCCCTTATGTATTATACATGGTGATCATATCCCCCCTTATGTATTATACATGGTGATCATATCCCCCCTTATGTATTATACATGGAGATCATATCCCCCCTTATGTATTATACATGGAGATCATATCCCCCCCTTATGTATTATACATGGAGATCTTATCCCCCCTTATGTATTATACATGGAGATCATATCCCCCCTTATGTATTATACATGGAGATCATATCCCCCCTTATGTATTATACATGGAGATCATATCCCCCCTTATGTATTATACATGGTGATCATATCCACCTTATGTATTATACATGGACATCATATCCCCCCTTATGTATTATACATCGAGATCATATCCCCCCTTATGTATTATACATGGAGATCATATCCCCCCTTATGTATTATACATGGAGACCATATCCCCCCTTATGTATTATACATGGAGATCATATCCCCCCTTATGTATTATTCATGGAGATCATATCCCCCCTTATGTATTATACATGGAGATCATATCCCCCCCTTATGTATTATACATGGAGATCATATCCCCCCTTATGTATTATACATGGAGATAATATCCCCCTTATGTATTATACATGGAGATCATATCCCCCCTTATGTATTATACATGGAGATCATATCCCCCCTTATGTATTATACATGGAGATCATATCCCCCCTTATGTATTATACATGGAGATCATATCCCCCCTTATGTATTATACATGGTGATCATATCCCCCCTTATGTATTATACATGGAGATCATATCCCCCCTTATGTATTATACATGGTGATCATATCCACCTTATGTATTATACATGGACATCATATCCCCCCTTATGTATTATACATCGAGATCATATCCCCCCTTATGTATTATACATGGAGATCATATCCCCCCTTATGTATTATACATGGAGACCATATCCCCCCTTATGTATTATACATGGAGATCATATCCCCCCTTATGTATTATTCATGGAGATCATATCCCCCCTTATGTATTATACATGGAGATCATATCCCCCTCTTATGTATTATACATGGAGATCATATCCCCCCTTATGTATTATACATGGAGATCATATCACCCTTATGTATTATACATGGAGATCATATCCCTCCTTATGTATTATACATGGAGATCATATCCCCCCTTATGTATTATACATGGAGATCTTATCCCCCCCTTATGTATTATACATGGTGATCATATCCCCCATTATGTATTATACATGGAGATCATATCCCCTCTTATGTATTATACATGGAGATCATATCCCCCCTTATGTATTATACATGGAGATCATATCCCCCTTATGTATTATACATGGAGATCATATCCCCCCTTATGTATTATACATGGGGATCATATCCCCCCTTATGTATTATACATGGAGATCATATCCCCACTTATGTATTATACATGGGGATCATATCCCCCCTTATGTATTATACATGGAGATCATATCCCCACTTATGTATTATACATGGAGATCATATCCCCCCCTTATGTATTATACATGGAGATCATACCCCCCCTTATGTATTATACATGGAGATCATATCCCCACTTATGTATTATACATGGAGATCATATCCCCCTTATGTATTATACATGGAGATCATATCCCCACTTATGTATTATACATGGAGATCATATCCCTCCTTAAGCATTTGTGACGGAGGGTAAGCGGGACACAACACACAAGGCAGACGGCAAACACTTAAAGCTTTATTAAAACAGACAACAGTCACTCAATGGGGAGTAGTGCAGGGAGAGAGAGTCCAAAATACTTGTAATCCAGCCCCGGTGGGCAAAGCTAAAGGCTCCACAGCAATTTGTAATCCAAGAGGCAGTTCATAAGCAGTCAGATAGCACAAGGGGAGCATACACTCACGCAAAGCTGATGCGATAGTCTCAGGCAGAGCTGACAGCGTTCCAGGCAGGGCTGATGTAGCTTCTGGGACCCCCCTTCCTCCAATGGAGCTCAGGCAGAGCCGAGGGGCCACTAAAGTCCAGCTGAACCCCTCAGTGGTTGCCCAGCAGAATGGCACAACAAGAGAGACCAACACTGGCCTCTTAAACCCCCTGAGCAGGAAGAGAGGTGGAGGGGGGTCATTAGTATGTGACAATGAAGAGAATGGAACTACAGTAATTTAATTTGTAGCTGTACACAGAAAGGACTGGTTGGGCAGGATAATTAGTGGGGGAAATACATTAATACAAAAGTAAGGCACTAATTAGGGATGTATACACTCATTGAATTTGGGACCTTTTGTGGAGGGGTGAGTTAATTACAGCTAGGGGCCTTTGGCACACAGGAGTGAATACTAATTGGAGGAAGCTCTTTCTATGGCCAGGAGGGATTAGGAACAAGGAATTAATACCTGGGACTGGCAGAGACCCATATCGTGACACTGCTCCTCCGCCCCTTTTTACAAGTGCCGATAAGGAAAACCGAAACCAGGTTCCCTTGAAGGCACTTGTGGGCCCCTGACTTAGCTACTGTGGGTCTTGCTGGCGGGAAAGGCCATCTGCATTTTGGTGTTGGCTTCCCCGTCTATATCAGATTGTGAAATTATAAGGCTGGAGGGCGAGGCTCCACCTAAGGAGACGCCCATTGTCCCTGGACACCCGGTTCAGGCACGTGAGGGGGTCGTGATCGGTGACAATGGTGAATTCCCTGCTGTACAGGTAGGTTTGTAGTTTCTTTAGGGCCCAGACTATAGCCAGACATTCCTTCTCCAATGTAGCATAGGCAACTTCCCGGTCCAGTAGTTTTCGGCTGAGGAAGGCGACGGGATGTTCCTCTCCAGACTCGTTGACTTGGCTGAGGACGGCCCCTAGGCCGTAGGTGGAGGCGTCTGTCTGCACAAGGAAGCGTCTGTTGTGGTCAGGGGCGGCCAGGACAGGGTTGCTTGCCAGGGCGGATTTGAGGTCATGGAAGGTGGATTCACAGGCCGAGGTCCAGTTCACCATCCTGGGACTGTTTTTCCGGGTCAAGTCAGTCAGAGGTTGGGCCGTGGAGTTGAAATTAGGTACAAATTTACGGTAATAGCCGGAAGTACCAAGGAATGCCATCACTTGTTTCTTGGTCTGGGGGGTGGGCCAGTCATAAATTGCTTGAACCTTGGCCGGCTCAGGTTTCAGTATCCCCCCCCCCCCTACTCTGTGTCCGAGGTACTGTACCTCAGCCATTCTCAACTGGCACTTTTCAGGTCTCACTGTCAGCCCAGCCCTGCAGATGCGGTCTAGGATGGAGAAAAGGTGACGGCCCGATCCGCTAGCACAGTCCGCATCTGGGCCGCCTGGCGGGGGCTCAGCCGAGCCCCCCGTGGGGATCTGATCTAGGGAGGTGGTGACCTTGGTGGCTTGTAAGAGGTTGGGCAGGGCTCCCTCATCCGCTTCGCCTGTGGAGGCGGGGCAGACGGCTAGCACGGGCAGAGTCTGGTCATGGTACTCTTTCGACATGTTGATGTGAACCGTGCGCTGCTGGCGGTAACGAGCGTCAAGACTAATGACATAGCTAGTCACATCTAACTTGCGAAGGACCTTGTAGGGTCCTTCCCAGGTGTGCTGGAGCTTGTTTCTGGAGGTGAGGGACTATCCTGAGCATCTGCTCCCCTTCCGTGAACTCGCGTCTGCGTGCCTTGCGGCCGTACCATACCTAAATATAGAGTAAGTATGCAGCGCTCATGTAGTGAACGTAACAAAATATAAAAACTGTTGATAAATGAAAAATAAAAAATAGATAAAAAACAAATAATGAATGAGCATAACAATACATAAGGTGAATACATATGATTCGAAATCACTACTTATGTCCCAAAAGACATAAAGATTGTAAAGTTCTAGGTCATCCAGTAGACAGGTGAATGGATGGTGTCACTGGTCAATAAGCACAAGGTGTTCAAAGTGGTAACTCTACTCTATATTTAGGTTCTCTGAGGATTGTGAGGTTTTATCCTTTATGCTTGCAGCCTTCTTTGTCCTTTTAGTGTGCGCACTTTGATCCTGCGTTTTTGTTGTCTTACCTTTACCTCTACAAGTTGAGCAGCCAGATAATTGTTATTCTATACTCTCTTACTCAATATCATTCATTATGGATGTGTTTGAGTACAGAACTTCTAGACCAATTATTTCAGATGATATATTCACATGCGAAGAAGAAGTGGATAATTTACATGGACTATTTGTCCATTTAGCAAATCATACTACATCAGAGATTCTCACATTTTCTAGAAAAGTATATAAAAGAAGGTGTGGTCACACGGTCACTTAGATGTGATTTTCCACTAGAAACAGACAATATCAATAGTGACCAAGAATGGCACCAATTTTTTAACAATTTGGGTCTTGACATACTCAAGTGCCTTGTATTAAGGAAAAGAAGAAGCTTGTGTATCTTGACACTGAAATTAGTAAAACCAGAGAAAAATTAGCTCCATATATAAAGAGAGAGGATTACAAACAAGAATCTGACAAATTGAAAATTTTATTGGATAATACTGATGAGCAAAAAGCCAAAAAGCGCAAAAAATATTAAAGATTACAAAGATGGTTTGGTCTTTAAATGGGAAGCATCTAAACAAGTTCCACCCATTAGCTTAACACCAATGAACCCTCCTAACCAAACTATTAATAAAAATATTAATAAACGCAATTTACGGATTTCAAATCAACACACCCCTGTTAAACCTTACTATTCACCTATTAGAAATAAGAATACTCATTTTAATATCCCCACCCACAATAAATCTGAAGCACTCCAAGATCTTCAGGATCAGGAAATAGGTAACAGAGATATGAGGACACATCCCCATAATGTAATGAACAACAGGAATTGCTTTAACTACAACCAAAGGTCTAATTATAGACCAAATAGATCTAGGATTCCAACATGGAAAGAACCACGGAATAGGGGTCAATATCATCCTCCATCAGCACAAGATAACGCATATCCATACAATAACAGCGGATCTCGCCACCATAACTATGAACTACCCTACTCTCCTCGTCTACATAATACTTATACACCTCAGTCTAAAAACACGGGATCTCATTTTAGATTTCCAGATAATCACGTCTATAGATGGAATGATGATAGTTACAACTGAAATATAAATTATATAGATAACAGGAGACAACCCAACACCATCCTGCAATATAATCAACCAATGAATTTTTTAGGAAACGGCCAATCCCAGAAAAGAAATACTCGTTTAGAGGAAAACGAGGAGGAAGGAGAGTCAACAGATTATGAAAAATGTAGATAGAAACGGGATCTTTAATCTGAGTCAAACAACATTAACGGATAATGAAACTGATTTATTGAATAAAGGCCTGAAATTTGCTCCAAAATCCAAATTGAACAAATTATTGATGTCCATAAATTTTCCAGGAAACTGTCCATCAAAAGACACTTTATAGCTAACCCAATCACTAGAAATACCATATACAATAACAATTTCAAATCTTCACAACTCAGTAATGCTTCCTTGTTCAATCCTCCATCTCATTCTCACATTAATATTTTTCGGAATTTGGTGATAAATGATTTGAATAATCTGAAAATAAAAAACTGGTATAAGCAAGAAAATAAGGATTTGGTAATACGCCCTGCTGACAAGGGAGGTGGGGTGGTTGTGATGGGTAAAGGTTACTATATTAAACAGGTAATGGACATCCTGAACGATACTAATACATATAGACTATTACCCAATAACCCTGTACTTAAATATAAGAAAGATCTCAAAAGTCTAATTTCAGAAGGATTTAATTTGGGCATAGTGAATAAAAAAGAAAGAGTCTATCTATGTCCTACTGCTCCAAAATTGCCAGTACTTTATTGTCTTCCGAAAATTCATAAAGATGCCACGAATCCACCGGGTAGACCTATCGTAAGCTGTATTGGCTCATTGAGCTCGCGTATAGGAGAATACATAGACTTTTTTCTCCAGCCATTAGTAACATCCACTCCTGCATACCTCAGAGATACGAAACAGATTCTCATTGATGTAGCTAACGTATGAACCAAATCATCCACTTATTTAGTTACAGCCGATGTGGCATCACTGTACACCAATATTAAACACCAAGATGGTATGACAGCTGTTCAGTTTTATCTAGAACAAGCTACAGATATTCCACAACAACAAAAATGCTTTATTATGAAACTACTCCATTATGCTATGAACCACAAATACTTTTGGTTCAATAACCAATATTACCTCCAAATTACCGGTGTTGCTATGGGCGCGAAATTCGCACCCAGTTTAGCTAATTTATTTTTGTCCTGGTGGGAGGAAGTGATTATCCACGCAAGGGATTGGCCAGAACTATCTTTTTACTGTAGGTAATAGATGATGTGTTTTTACTTTGAGAAGGAGATGAATTTTCGTTGCATAATTTTTTTAGAACACAATTTTAACAGTTCCAATATCAATTTAACGTATCAATTTAGCCAAGTTGAAATTAATTTCTTAGATCTTGTCATCATAAATGAAGGTACCAATATCATTACCAAAATGTTTTTCATGGGTACAGACCGCAATAGCTTTATACCCATTGAAAGTTGCCACCACCCTATGTAGATTAAGAATATTCCTAGGGGCCAATTTCTCAGAATACGGCGTAACTGCAACAAGTTAGAAGATTTCTACTTACAAGCTAACATCCTGAAAGAAAGGTTCATAGAAAAAGGGTATAATGCTGATTCTTTACAAGAAGACATTAATGAGATAGCGGTTAAAAATAGGACTGAAATATTGTCCGCTAACGAAAAAGAAATAGTCCCCAAGGTATGCCCATTCATAACCAATTATTCAGTACAACACAAAGATATCTCAAGAATACTCAAGAAAAATTGGGGTGTTCTTAAAAATGACCCAATATTGGGCAATACCCTCCCAGACAAACCCGAACTTGTGTTCCGGGAAGCACCCTCACTACTCCATTATTTAACACTTAATGCTATTGACCCATCACAGAATATCACTTTTTCTTATGGCTTTAAAGGATTTTATCCTTGCAATACGTGTGTCATATGCACATGTAATGGTATTCGGAAAACCAAGAAAGACACATTTACCTCTAACATCACAGGCAAATCATAAGATATAAATTCATTAAATCACATGTAACAGCATCCATGTGGTATACCTGCTAGAATGCCCATGTAAAAAGCAGTATGTAGGAAGGACAACCAGAAGACTGAGAGATCGTCTAAGAGAGCACGTATTCAACATTAAAAGAGGCTTTAAAGATCATGTGTTGTCCAAACATTATAGGTACTTTCATCAAAGGAATCCGGAAAGCCTCACATTTCTTGGCATAGACATCATTAAACATAATTGGAGGGGTAATCATAGGACAAGAGAGGTCTCCAAATTAGAAACTAAATGGATCTACCAGCTCAGCTCCTTGTCTCCTTTGGGACACAATGTTGAATTAGACATTAACTGTTTCATTGATACTAGATAGAATATTTTAATATCTAACCCCCCCCCCCCCTCCCTCTTTGTATACATTTTAACATAGTCTGTTATACCTACCATATATATATTAAATAATACGAGTTTGTCCATTAATGTGTTACAATATTCTTAGGTGACTCCTAGTCTTTCACAATGGTTTGTCATTATTCAAATACAAAAAATTTGCAGCGCTTGAGTGTATAATACAGGGAATTAACATGAATAGCAGATTTAAATGTTCATATTTCGACATGCACCAGATTCCACACTCTTAAATTGTTGTAAACAGTAATCAGATAAGTAATGAAGATCTATCCGACTAATCAAGGTGCCTATAGTGATGGTGATGTTAAAGTCATAAGTTCTGTGATGTATCCAAACAAATCCGTGACTTCCGTGATAGGGGAATAACAGTATAATGCACTAACCAGATAGCGCAAGTACATGCGCATTGGAGTATAATGACCTACTCCTGGTCACAGCCAGATGGTCCTCAGCGTCAAGCCCTCAGGAACACCAGTGCACCACTCTTGCCATCTCCTACCACCAGGGGGAGTGCGCCTCTTTACAGTAACACAAAATCACTTTATATCCTCTATCGCCAGGATTGGTGTGCTTTCATATCAGGAGATCATCTCAGGGGCTCAGCAATAAGACCCAAAAGAAAGAAATCTTGATAGTGTAGTATTTTATTCAAAGGTAAAAAGTAAGTAATACACTTACATGGTAATGTCCAAAAAGCTGATGCATAGAATCCAAAAAGATGGCCGACAGTCAGATGCATGAAACAAGTGGATGATCAATGGTGTGAGAGGTGTCCTTATCCCTAACGCGTTTCGTGGCAATGGCACATTATCAAAGGCCATTATCACGGAAGTCACGGATTTGTTTGGATACATCACAGAACTTATGACTTTAACATCACCATCACTATAGGCACCTTGACTAGTCGGATAGATCTTCATTACTTATCTGATTACTGTTTACAACAATTTAAGAGTGTGGAATCTGGTGCATGTCGAAATATGAACATTTAAATCTGCTATTCATGTTAATTCCCTGTATTATACACTCAAGCGCTGCAAATTTTTTGTATTTGACTTTTGATGAAGGGGGTATACGAGGTTTACCTATATGCTAGCAGCTTGAATCCTGTCATATCCAGCGCTCGTTCCTCTCTTCATATATTTGTCATTATTACCTTTGGTGGTTAATCTTATTTCACATTTTACACATTTTTCATTAATCTATAAGGGATTGTTTAAAAAATAAGAATTTTTTAAACTAATTTTTGTAAATTTTATTATTTTCATGTGTATCTTACTCCTTAATAGTTTAATATGCTATTTTTAACATTCAGCCTTTTTTACTAATATCATGTGATTTTGTTAAAAAATTGATACGCGGTGGAGGGTATTTTCAAGAAGAGTGGAACTTCCCTCTTTTGAAAGGAATGTGCGATTAAATAGGTGAAAAGCTCTTTGTCGGGATGTTACATTTCTCCTGAAGGGTCGAAAAGGAGTCAAGATTGAGGGTTGTATAAAGATCTTTTATATGCGAGATGCCTCGGTGTTCCCAGTGTAACAGGTTTAAGGAAGGGATAATGAGGTGTAGAGTCTTAAGTGGGGTAGGTACTTGTCTGGTTTCCATCGATTTTAGTGCTAAGAAATCATACCAAGCTTGTAGGGAGGCTTGAATGCAAGAGTGTCTGAGTAAAGTATTGGACTGAGGGTTTGTTGGAAAGAAAAGTAGGTCGCATGGTGCAGTTCGGAAATGTGGGGGTGTTTCCATGGTGGACCATGTCTTTTCTCTAGTTGGGTGCCACCAAAAATAGAGTTGGTCTAGAATAGTGGCTTTATAATATGATTTTAAATGTGGGAGACCTGCTCCTCCTTTGGCAGTTGGTCGTATTAATAGATTTGTAGAATATCTGAGTTTTTTGGAATTCCATAGAAATTTAGCAAGTATCGCCTGTAATTTGGAGAAAAAGGAATCGGGGAAAGGAATGGGAAGCGTGCGGAATATGTTAAGAATTTTTGGAAGAATGTTCATTTTCAGGGTAGCTACTCTACCTAGTTTTGAAAGTGTTGCTGTACGAAGATTATTGAGTTCTCGTGGGATAGATTCGAGTAAGGGTTTGTGATTGGAGGCATAGAGTTGGTCTGTTGTGGTGGTCAATCTGATTCCTAGGTATGGTATGCTATGTTGTTCCCATGAGAAGGGAAATTGTTTAGCTAGTACAACTTGAGATTTGGTAGATGTGTGGAGATTTAATATGGAAGATTTGGGTTCATTGAGTTTATAGCATGATACTGTCGAATAACTTTGGAGATGTGCACGGATCGCACGGAGTGATTTGTGTGGGTTAGTTACCATAAATATAATGTCGTCTGCAAAAAGGCTGATTTTGTGTCCCTTATTAAGGTGAGTAATTCCAGTAAAGGTCGGGTCGTCTCTTAATTTAGACGCTAAGGGTTCGATGAGTAGCGTGAAGATTATGGGGGATAAGGGGCAACCCTGTCTTGTACCGTTGGATATGTGAAAGGTGTTTGAGAGAGTGCCGTTTGTTAGTACTCTAGCGGATGGGTTGGAGTTAAGAGAGAGGATTGCGGAAAGCATCCAATCTGTGATTCCGAATTTTTTGAGCGTCAGTTCCATAAATTGCCAGTGTATGCGGTCAAATGCTTTTTCAGCATCCAAGGATAGGAATAGGAATAATTAAAATAACTAATACTGGCTTTTTTTCGTAAAATAGTGGTATTTATTTACTAGCATTATTTCCCAGTTAGCTAGGAGTTAAAATCTCCGATGGATGTTGTTGTAATCATCATCCTGGGAATATACACCTGGCTTGGATATGAAGCCAGTGTTAGTTCTTACATACTAGGGAAAATGGCCGCCGGAGGAAGTATAGGGCTACAAGAAAATGGAGGATCAGTGACCGCCCTAATAGGGCAGAGTCATTACAGAAGGCCTTATAAATAGTACAGGAATCCACCTATTGCGCTATCCTGATAAAGCCACGTGATATCGTGGAGTAACGCGTAGAGCGCAGTGGCGTACTTCTGGTACAGCACTTTTGGCAGACGCCATCTTTGAACACCCAGCACCTTGCAGTACACCCACAGCACATGGGAGACCAGCTGTACGACATCTGCTATACTGTGAGTGTTCTCTTTTGGCTTGTTTTTATCTGCTATATGGAATAAATGGCATCTCACTATGGAGGCTCTCTGTGTTCACCTCTCTATGGCCTGGTGATTATCCCGGGGGTATTACCATCTGAGGGCATAAGTGACCAGGCGGAGGAGATCGAGTGGTACTACAGCAGTATTATTACAGAGATCCCCAGTCTGGTGGAGCATTATTACCTAAAGTGTTGTGGCCCTTAGGGGTCGCATGGTTAAGGTGAGGAGGCACTTTAGCCACTTTTGTATTACGATATACACGTGTGGCATGCTAACACGCATCATGTTTGGAGTGAAGAATTGAAGCTCTGACATTGCGTTGTTTGCACATGAAATGTCAAGCACTTTGTTATTGCACTTTATTGTGGATCTTACTTTTAACCAATATTCATACCCTTACTGAGCACTTGTCACTTTCAGTTAGAGTGTGCAATGTTATGGTGTATTATGTTTACTGTGCATATATTGTATTTTGGCACGGTCTAGTCAGCAAACACATGACCTGTTTTGCACTTTATTGTGGATCTTACTTTTAACCAATATTCATACCCTTACTGAGCACTTTCCACTTTCAGATACAGTGTGCTATGTTATGGTGTATTATGTTTACTGTGCATATATTGTATTTTTGGCACGATCTAGTCAGCAAACGCATGACCTGTTTTGCACTTTCAGCACTTGGCACTTATATATTTTTTGGGGGGATTATTTAGCATTAGTTATCAATACCTTTCAGTACAGTGTGGTCACTTTATATGTATTTTTATATCATTGCACCTACTTATTTAGTTTTTCATGTGAAGCGCTTCACCAATATTGTTTTTTTTAGTGTGAAGTATTTGCTGGCACTGGATCAGGCCAAGGCTTTTGATCAGGTAGATCATAAGTACCTCTGGCATTTCCTTGTCTGGTATGGCCTGGAAGGGAGGTTTATTGGCTGGTTGAAAACATTGTATAGAGTGGCGGAGAGCTTCATGTTGATCAATGGTTGGGTTGGGCAGTTCTTTGAGGTTGGCTCTGGGGTGCGCCAGGGGTGTCCGATGAGTCCCTTGCTCTATGCCTTTGCCATTGACCCCTTTGTCAGAAGACTAGATGGCGGGGCGTTGGGCAGGGTGTCGGTGGGTGCTACTGGTGAGTTGCCTTTTAGAGTCGTGGCCTATGCTGATGATGTGTTTGTTTTCATCTCTGGGACTGATGAGGCGCAGGAGGTGGTCTCAGAGATGGAACAGTATGCGGAGGCATCAGGCTCCAAGATCAATAGTGAGAAATGTGAAGTTTTCTGGATGGGTAGGGAAGGTGAGAACTTCTCGCTTGCGGATGCCTTCCCGGAGCCCCAGTCAAAGATCAAAGTGTTAGGCATCACATTTGGCCCTGATGATTATGGTAAATCGAATTGGAAATCCAGGTTGTCTGATGCTGAGGTTAAAGTGAGATGCTGGAAGAGGTGGCGGCTCTCCTTAAGGGAAAGGGTCGATCTGATTAAGACCTACTTGATTCCGGTCTTTGTACGTCAGTTACGTTTGCCTCTTGCCAGAGTCTCTCTATGTGAGGGTCTACAGCTGTTTCTTTCAGTTGTTATGGGGGAACAGACTGAACCTCGTGAAGTGGAATGTGACCTACCGGTCCAGGCGGGAGGGTGGCCCAGGGATGGTCAACCCGATCGTTTTCTTCTCTGTTTGTAAAACATAATTTTGGTAATATGCTGAAAGAGAAGCTGCCTAAATGGGTAGGTTTGTTTCAGGCATGGTTTAAACCCTTTCTGAGCTGTTGGGAGACTGGCGGGCCAGTGAGAAGCCTGAGAGTCAAGTACGGTAAGCTCCCGGCTTACGTTGCCCCAAGCTTGAAAATACTTAGGCGGTGGTGTGTGACAGCGGAGGAGGTCAGATCGCTTCCTGGGAAATTTCTTAGGGAGAGGGTTGTGGCCTCCACCTTTCATGCACCACTGGCCTTGAAGGATTGCCCAGGCCATAGTCTGCGGGAGGGCTTAAGATTGATAAATATGGAAAGGATTCCTTTACAATTTAGGGGCCAGGCCTGGCTCGTGTTCCATGGCAGGCTATATGTGAGAAGGAACTTGAAGTACCGTTCTCTGGACAACCATGGTTGTCCTAGGACGGAATGTGGGGGTGAAGTGGAGACTATGGACCACTTCTTGCTTCAGTGCCCTTTCAATATAGAGGTGTACAAAGAGGTGGGGAGGGCTCTAGACCTCCCCCTCCTGCACTGCATGTCTTATGCAGAGTGGGTATATGGGGCTTTCAAAAGACACGTGGATTTTGATTTTGACACTCTTTTTCTAGTTTGTCTAGTGGTCCGTTACTACACTTGGAACGCACGGTGTCAGGTTTCCATTTGGCAGAAAATTCTTCCTGTCTCGGTGGTGGTGTATGACATTCTTGGTGAGGTTGGGAAAATTCGGGGTCTTGAGACAGACAGGCAGCGGCGAAGGACCTAGATAGAGGCGTGGAGGAATATCAGGTCTGTAGCCGCGGTCTGTTGAACTCTGGGTGAGGATGCTGTTCTTTTTTTCCTCTGTGTTTTCACTCTCTTTTTTTCCTCTGTGATTTTGATGAGAAGAGCTTTTTGAAGAAAGGCTACGTGCATCTGAAGATCTGTTTCTTGGTCTTTACTGTATGTTTGTTAGTAGTATGTTTTTTGCTAGTATAGAGTGGGGTATGGCCGTAAAGGCCTAAAGAAGGTTATATGCCTGGATGGGCCGAAAGACCATGCTAATGAGGGTTTTCATGTTTTAATGTATTTACAGAATTTCTTTAATTTCTTTGTGTGATAATGTATTTGTTATTTTTGTGCTAAAGCACATATAGGCCATAAGGGCCCTATGTTATGTTTGCTGGTATGGCCATAAAGGCCTGAAATTCCTTTTTGCTGCATTTTTGTGGTTTCTGACATGTTTTTTATTTTAGGAGGATGTTGTAACCAGATAGGGTTTTTCTTTGTTTATAACCAGATGTACAGTCAGGTCCATAAATATTGGGACATTGACACAATTCTAACATTTTGGGCTCTATACACCACAATGGATTTGAAATGAAACGAACAAGATGTGCTTTAACTGCAGACTGTCAGCTTTAATTTGAGGGTATTTACATCCAAATCAGGTGAACGATGTAGGAATTACAACAGTTTGCATATGTGCCTCCCACTTATTAAGGGACCAAAAGTAATGGGACAATTGGCTTCTCAGCTGTTCCATGGCCAGGTGTGTGTTATTTCCTCATTATCCCAATTACAATGAGCAGATAAAAGGTCCAGAGTTCATTTCAAGTGTGCTATTTGCATTTGGAATCTGTTGCTGTCAACTCTCAAGATGAGATCCAAAGAGCTGTCACTGTCAGTGAAGCAAGCCATCATTAGGCTGAAAAAACAAAACAAGCCCATCAAAGAGATAGCAAAAACATTAGGCGTGGCCAAAACAACTGTTTGGAACATTCTTAAAAAGAAGGAACGCACCGGTGAGCTCAGCAACACCAAAAGACCCAGAAGACCACGGAAAACAACTGTGGTGGATGACCGAAGAATTCTTTCCCTGGTGAAGAAAACACCCTTCACAACAGTTGCCCAGATCAAGAACACTCTCCAGGAGGTAGGTGTATGTGTGTCAAAGTCAATAATCAAGAGAAGACTTCACCAGAGTGAATACAGAAGGTTCACCACAAGATGTAAACCATTGGTGAGCCTCAAACACAGGAAGACCAGATTAGAGTTTGCCAAATGACATCTAAAAAAGCCTTCACAGTTCTGGAACAACATCCTATGGACAGATGAGACCAAGATCAACTTGTACCAGAGTGATGGGAAGAGAAGAGTATGGAGAAGGAAAGGAACTGCTCATGATCCGTCCATACCACCTCATCAGTGAAGCATGGTGGTGGTAGTGTCATGGCGTGGGCATGTATGGCTGCCAATGGAACTGGTTCTCTTGTATTTATTGATGATGTGACTGCTGACAAAAGCAGCAGGATGAATTCTGAAGTGTTTCGGGCAATATTATCCGCTCATATTCAGCCAAATGCTTCAGAACTCATTGGACGCTTCACAGTGCAGATGGACAATGACCCAAAGCAGACTGCAAAAGCAACCAAAGAAGTGGAATGTTCTGCAATGGCCAAGTCCATCACCTGACCTGAATCCGATTGAGCATTTCACTTGCTGAAGACAAAACTGAAGGGAAAATGCCCCAAGAACAAGCAGGAACTGAAGACAGTTGCAGTAGAGGCCTGGCAGAGCCTCACCAGGGATGAAACCCAGCGTCTGGTGATGTCTATGCGTTCCACACTTCAGGCTGTCATTGACTGCAAAGGATTTGTAACCAAGTATTAAAAAGTGAAAGTTTGATTTATGATTATTATTCTGTCCCATTACTTTTGGTTCCTTAATAAGTGGGAGGCACATATGCAAACTGTTGTAATTCCTACACCGTTCACCTGATTTGGATGTAAATACCCTCAAATTAAAGCTGGCAGTCTGCAGTTAAAGCACATCTTGTTCGTTTCATTTCAAATCCATTGTGGTGGTGTATAGAGCCAAAAATGTTAGAATTGTGTCGATGTCCCAATATTTATGGACCTGACTGTATGTTTTTTTTGTATTTAGTTATTTTGTATATATGTATTTTATACCTTTTTGTAAGAAATTTTGTTGCTGGTCGCAAGATTTTATCTAATAAAATATTTCCAGCTATCCTACAAGCTAGAATCATGGTGTGAATCACTCTTCCACTATCCACACCCCCCACACCAGACACACCACAAATGGTAGCTTGCCACCATCCAACAGCTTTACTGGCCTGTTGGGACACCACACACACACAGATCTCCGTCTGGCAGATCTGTTACCTTTACAATCTGCACGCAATCTGCCAACACGCAGTGCAATTGCATACACACAAGCAATGAACTTGACCGAGTGTATAAAAATACTAAAATACAATACAATCTAATCTCTCTGGAGATATGAGCCCGAGCTTAAATACCCAGAAGTATTTTATTAATTTTAAGATTTAATATTCTGAAAGTGGGCAGTGCATAAAATATGTACAAAGTATAAAAAGTTACAAAAAATGCAAAAAATACAAGAAGACACACATAGACTATTCACTATAAAATAAAAGGGAATAAAACAGAAATAAAACTTTTACCAAGATTTATCCTGCGACTGGAGCAAGTCAGAGAGTCCGTAATCCGTTAGTCGATCGAACCAGCTCTATACGAACTACAATGTCCTAATGTCAGGGTCCTCAATATATGGGGATATGGATGTAAGTGGGACATTAGTTCTCGGCCAATTGACCCTGGGGGGTGTTCCTATACCTGCCCACAGGATGTTCTGGGTGCTGAACTGCCGAAAGTCAATTGAACCAAGACCGGCTTGAATCACCAAGTCGGGGATTGAATTTCTGACAGCAGCGCATCAATCCGATCGCAACAGTACCAATCATTGTTCCGCTATCGCACTGCAGCGCCACATAACCATTTCCTGCATTTTTCTGGCATTCCACATAGGCCACAAATATAGTTTTTATATGCCGATGTAGCCTGCAGAGTGCCCCATCAGAAGGAAGTATTTTCATCTCTCTGCAACTAATATTTTAGCTTTTATGAGGGATGAAACATACTCCTTTGAGCTACAGTGAGGAACAGAAGTATTTGAACACCCTGCATTTTTTCAAGTTCTCCCACTTAGAAATCATGGAGGGGTCTGAAATTCACATTGTAGGTGCATTCCCACTCTGAGAGACAGAATGTAAAATAAAATTCAGGAAATCACATTGTATGATTTTTAAAGAATTTATTTGTCTTGCACGGCTGAACAGAAGTATTTGAACCCCTGAGAAGATCAGTGTTAATATTTGGTACAGAAGCCTTTGTTTGCAATTACAGAGGTCAAACGTTTCCTGTAGTTCCTGACCAGGTTTGCACTGCAACAGGGATTTTAGCCGACTCCTCCACACAGATCTCCTCTAGATCTGTCAGGTTTCGGGGCTGTCGCTGAGAAACACGGAGTTTCAGCTCCCTCCAAAGATGTTCTATTGTATTTAGGTCTGGAGACTGGCTAGGCCACTCCAGAACCTTGATATGCTTCTTACGGAGCCACTCCTTGGTTATCCTGGCTGTGTGCTTCGGGTAATTGTCATGTTAGAAGACCCAGCCACAACTCATCTTCAATGCTCTGACTGAGGGAAGGAGGTTGTTGCTCAAAATCTCACAATAAATGGCCCCATTCATCCTCTCCTTAATACAGTGCAGTCGTCGTGCCCCTTCACAGAAAAGCACCCCCAAAGCATGATGTTACCACCCCCATGCTTCACAGTAGGGATGGTGTTCTTGGGATGCAACTCATCATTCTTTTTCCTCCAAACACGACGAGTGAAGTTTAGACCAAAAAGTTCTACTTTGGTCTCATCTGACCACATGACTTTCTCCCATGCCTCCTCTGGATCATCCAGATGGTCATTGGCAAACTTCAGACGGGCCTGGACATGTGATGACTTGAGCAGGGGAACCTTCCGTGCAATGCATGATTGGAAACCATGACTGGGTAGTGTTCTACCGACAGTGACCTTTGAAACTGTGGTCCCAGCTCTCTTCATGTCATTGACCAGCTCCTCCCTTGTAGTTCTGGGCTGATTCCTCACCTTTCATATCATCAGTGATACCCCACGAGGTGAGATCTTGCATGGAGCCCCAGTACGAGGGAGACTGACAGTCGTCTTCAGCCTCTTCCATTTTCTAACAATTGCTCCAACAGTTGATCTATTTTCACCAAGCTGCTTGGCAATTGCCCCGTAGCCCTTTCCAGCCTTGTGGAGGTCCACAATTTTGTCTCTGGTGTCTTTTGAAAGCTCTTTGGTCTTGCCCATGGTAGTAGTTGGCGCCTGACTGACTGTGGGGTGGACAGGTGTCTTAAAAGAGCTCAGACAGGTGCTACTAAGTTAGATTAATGAGTGGACTAAAGGTGGACTTTTTAAAGGCGCAGTAACAGGTCTTTGAGAGCCAGAATTCTTGCTGTTTCTTAGGTATTCAAATACGTATGTTCAGCAGTGCAAGACAAATACATTCTTTACAAATCATACAATGTGATTTCCTGAATTTTTTTTTTAATTCTGTCTCTCAGAGTGGGAATGCATCTACAATGTGAATTTCAGACCTCTCCATGATTTCTAAGTGGGAGAACTTGCAAAAACACAGGGTGTTCAAATACTTCTGTTCTTCACTGTATGTATATACCGTATTTTTCGCTCCATAAGACGCACCTAGGTTTTAGAGGCAAAAAACAAGAAAAAAAATATTCTGAACCAATGGACTGCAGACACAGTACAGGGGATGACCAGAGACTGCGGACACAGTACAGGAGATGACAAGAGACTGCGGACACAGTACAGGGGATGACCAGAGACTGCGGACACAGTACAGGGGATGACCAGAGACTGCGGACACAGTACAGGAGATGACAAGAGACTGCGGACATACTACAGGAGATGACCAGAGACTGCGGACACAGTGCAGGAGATGACCAGAGACTGCAGACAGTGCAGGGAATGACCAGAGACTGCAGACAGTGCAGGGAATGACCAGAGACTGCAGACAGTGCAGGGAATGACCAGAGACTGCAGACAGTGCAGGGAATGACCAGAGACTGCAGACAGTGCAGGGAATGACCAGAGACTGCAGACAGTGCAGGGATTGACCAGAGACTGCAGACAGTGCAGGGATTGACCAGAGACTGCAGACAGTGCAGGGGATGACCAGAGACTGCAGACAGTGCAGGGGATGACCAGAGACTGCAGACAGTGCAGGGGATGACCAGAGACTGCAGACAGTGCAGGGGATGACCAGAGACTGCAGACAGTGCAGGGAATGACCAGAGACTGCTGACCTTTAGGGAGGGAGGGGGAGCGGGTACCTGAATTTGACAGGTACCCGCTCTCACTTCTGCAGAGTTGTCCTTCCCTCTTCTTCCTGGGCTGGCTTCTGTGACAGCCGGGTGTCCACTGCGCATGTGCTGCGCTTTGTGAATGGCCCGGCGCCTTCTGGGACCTGTCATGTGTCCCAGAAGACAGCGGATCATTCATAAAGCACAGCACATGCGCAGTGGGCACCCGGCTGTCACAGAAGCCAGCGCGGGAAGACTGTGCAGCGCTGGAGCAAGGAACAGGTAAGGCCCTGCAGGAGAGAACAGCTGAGCGGCCGGCCCGGTATTCTGACATGGTGGCGGCAGAAATACCGGACCAGCCGCTTTATATTCGCTCCATAAGACGCACTGACATTTCCCCCCCTTTTTTTGGGGGAAAAAAGTGTGTCTTATGGAGCGAAAAATACGGTACTTTTAGAGTTCTCTAGACAGATTGGAGCCCCCCTGGTGTCATGAAGCCAAAACATCTGTGTTTCTCTTTTAAGCTTCAGGAAAATGGCAAAGTCTGATTATGTATAGGTGGCAAAATCTTATTAGCACCCAGGTGCCACTTCCAGCCTGAGGAAGCTGTGTCTCTTTTCAGATGCTAATTGATGACCATCTGTCTCTGAGTACCTATGACTGAATATTTCTTTAATAACAAGGACTGAACTAAATTTACGATTACATATTGCTACAGGTCACATTTCAGCTACTCAGATCTGTACATTTATGTCACACTCTCCATCCCTGCATCGACTGTAGGGAACTCAACAAGATCACCATTAAGAATCAGTACCCACTCCCTCTCATTCCCGAGTTATTTCAGAGGTTTCGGCAGCCCGAGTGTTAATATAACTAGATTTATGAAGGGCCTACAATTTAGTTTGCACAAGGGAAGGCGATGAGTGGAAGACCGCTTTCAGAATGAGCTTTGGGCACTTTGAGTACCTTGTGATGCCGTTTGGATTATGCAACGCCCCGACAACATTTCAACACTTTGTGAATGACATCTTCAGGTAATATCTCGATCTCTTCTTGATCATCTACCTGGAGGACATTTTTGATTTTCTACAAGTTATTGGAAGTCCACCGAGACCATGTTAAGAGGGTACTGACTACGTTGAGGATGTATGGCCTGTACACTAAGGCAGAAAAGACTGAAGGAATCCCCATAAATACTCAGAAAATCTCCGCCATCTTGGATTGGCCTGCACATACTGACAAAGGGGTCCAAAGATTTGTGGGCTTTGCCAACTTCTATCGGAAGTAAGTTTATCAAGGGCTTTTCAACCATTATTGCCCCTATTATCCAACTCACTCACCAGCATACACATTTTCTCTGGGGCCAGGAAGCACAAATAGCCTTTGAGCAATTAAAAAAGCAATTTACATCTGCTCCTGTATTACGACACCCAGAACCAACACTTCCCTTCATCCTGGAGGTGGACGCATCAGAGGTGGCTACAGGAGCCGTGATCTCGCAATGCCAAGGCCCAAAAGCTCTGTACATCTGGTAGCCTTTTTCTCCAGGAAACTAAGCCAAGCTGAAAGGTACTACGACATAGGCGACAGGGAACTTATGGTGATCAAAACGGCTTTTGAAGAATGGAGGTACCATTTGGAAGGAGCTAGTCACCCGATTATGATCTTCACAGATCATAAGAATCTGGAATATTTAAGATCCGCCAAGCGCCTAAGACCTCGGCAAGCTAGATGGGCCTTATATTTCTCCAGGTTCAATTTTCATATCACCTACCGCCCAGGATCCAAAAATCTGAAGGCAGATGCTCTATCTCATATGTTCCTGGATTCAGTTGAACCTTTGCCGCCAATACCATCCTGTCTGGCCAAAATTTTTTATTAATCCAGCTCAGTCTTAAGTTTTTGATTGAACAGGCCTCTGTACGGTGCACCAGACCTGAACAGGACTCATTAAGGAGGCAGGATGGCTTTCTTTGGCACCAGGATAAGTTCTTTTTACCCCAGGAGGTAAGATCCCAAGTTTTCAAGACATTCCACGACCATCAACTTGCTGGTCACTTCGGAGCCCGAAAAACAATGGAACTGATCCAGCGATCCTTTTGGTGACCCAACTTAAGTCAAGACTGCAGAGCCTATGTAAAATCCTGCACAGTTTGTCTACGCAGCAAGGGAGACAAAACCCAAGGCATGGGGGTTGCTGAGTCCCCTTTCCATTCCTAATCACCCCTGGGAAATTATTGCATTGGACTTTATAGTGGGCTTGCTGCCCTCTGAGGGGTTTACTACCATCCTAGTGGTGATAGATCGGCTATCCAAAATGGCCCACTTTTTGCCAATGATATGTACTCTGTCTGTGCCTGAGACAGCACATGCCTTTATCAAGGAAATTGGTAGGCTACACGGACTGCCCAGTAATATTGATTCAGACCGAGGGGTGCAAGTTACCTCCAGGTTTTGGAGAGCCCTATGCAAAACCCTGAAAGTGGAACTCTGCCTATCATCTGCTTACTACCCTCAAAGTAATGGCCAAACTGAATGAATGAACCAAATGTTAGAGCAATATTTACAATGTTTCTCCGCCTTTTCCCAGGATGACTGGACATCCCTACTCCCATTAGCAGAATTTGCTTACAACAATTCCGTCCATTCAGCTACGAATCAGTCACCATTTTGGGCTAATTACGGATTCCACCCTTCCTGTGTGCCAGATACCATACTCGAAACCTCGGTACCCGCAGTACAGGACAGAGTCAGCAGGATACAGGACAACTATTGAGCTCTCCAAGAGTTCATACAAAGATCGCAAACAGACTATAAAAATACTATGACAGGAAACGGAGGGGAAATCCTTCTCTGAAGGTCATAGACAAAGTTTGGTTGTCTACAGCGAATCTGAAACTTCCTTGCCGATCACGGAAGCTCGGTCCAAGATACATTGGCCCCTTTCAGATCAAACGAGAAATCAATCCAGATTCTCCCTGAATCATATAGAATTCATCCAGTCTTCCATGTCTCTCTGCTCACGTCAGCGGTTCATGACCCATTTCCAGGAAGAGTGGAACCACCTCCGCCGCCAATAACAGTTGGGGAGGATGCAGAATACGAGGTAGAATCAATCCTGGACTGCAGGAAATGGGGAAGGCAAATCCAATTCTTGATTCTCCTGAAGAAAGCTCCTGGGAACCAAAGGACAACATACATGCCCCCAGACTTCTCCAAGAGTTCTACTCCAAATATCCAGACAAGATGGCCCAAGTAGGCATCCGGAACCTGCCCTTTAGGGGAGGCACTGTCAGGGCTCTGTCCTCGGCAGAGGTGTTAGGAGACCTGGCACCTTGCATGGCCGCAGAAGTTCACATCAGGTCAAATTTGGTGCCAAACAGCCTTTATAAGGAATCCCTGCCCTACACTCAGGTGCTGGTTGATCTCTGGCTTCCCAGTACCTTGTTCCTGTGCTATTGTGATCTGTGATTTCCTGATACCGACTCGGCGTGCTCTTGGACCTGTCTTCTCTGCTTAACCCTGATCTGACCTTGGCTTTGCTAATGGATATTCTCTCTTGCTCCTCTGTGTATCCCATCTGACTACGTCTGCTCTGATCTCCACCTGGTACATGACCTCGGTTTTGAACCGGCTATCCTGTGATCCTCTGTTTCCCAGAAGGCTTGCATACCTTACATAGGCACCACCTGTCTGCAGATCTCAATGCATCAGCTGTGCTCCTTGGTAGACCACCAACAAGCACTCCTACAGGTGACCTGTGCTACTTTGGGCCTGACTCCTGCTGTCCCAGTCTCAGGGGAGTCTGGAACTTAGCCAGAAGGGAAGCTGTCTCTCCATTGGCCTCTAACACCAGGTACGCGATAGCTGCCTTACAGAAGTGAACCACTAAAGAGTCTGGTGCCCATAGGGTACCTGTAAAAGCCAAGAGGGCGGAAACGTGAGCCTTCAGAGTACTCACAGACAGACGCATATTCAGCCCCACCTGGAGGAATTCCAATAAGTGGAAGATTCTAAGGGTATCATGCGCAAAGCCATGCCTGTTTGCAAATTCCATGAACTTGTCCCATATCCTGCTATAGGCTGTGTTGGTGCTGTCCTTTCTGGCTCTCATCAAGGTATCTGTGACCTTAGTCGAGCAGCCTAGATTGATCAGCCTTTGCCTATCAAGACTCAGGCCGTCAGCCTGAGTTTCTCCAGAGCGGGGTGCCGAATGGGTCCCTGCATGAGCAGATCCATTGTTACTGGCAGACGGTGTGGTTCTCTGATGTTCAACGAACGGAGTAGCGGGTTCCAGGGTCTCTTTGGCCAATCTGGTATTACTGATAGACCCGTCACCCTCTCCAGGTGTATTCTGCGCAGCAAGCTGAAAATCACTGGAATTGGAGGGAAAGCGTACGCAGTCCTGAAGTTCCATGCCATAGTTAACGCATCCACCTCCATAGCTTGTGGGTGGCTGATCCTGGAGAAAAAACTAGGTAGTTTGGTATTCTTCGGGGAGGAAAACAGCAGCATACATTCTATTGCAGGAAGGTAGAGCCCGTTCTGGGCTACTGACATTGTTTTCAGGATGCCTGACTTCTTGTCCTCTGGTAACGCCACTGATGCTGCCCAAGTGTTCATTTCTGCGCCTAGGTATACCAGGTTCTGGGTTAGCACAAGGTGACTCTTCTGGTTGATTAACCATCGGAAGTTCTCTAGTGTCCCCATGGTTAACCTTCAGTGTGACAGAAGTGGTATAAATAAAATGGAAGTGAGCGCTTTCCCTGTAAGCCGCTGTACACTCAGGAGAACCAACATAAATCCTAGTACAAATATAACATAAAACAGTGCAGCGCTACTAGAAATAGAGAAAAATGATAAAGTAATTCACTATAATATACCCAAATGGTGACAAGTAAAATATTAGGGTAACTGAATAAAATATGTAAAAAAGCAAAGTCTGTAGCAGAAGCAAAAATTAATAATAATATTGGAGCAAATAGTCCCACAAATTTCAATCCGGTGCTGGAATCTGATGTAAATATGAGAAATGCGCACTCACCGGACGTGCACTATAAATGTGCAAGGTATATATCCTGGTATCAACATGTAGTCATCTGGGCTGTAAAAGTGGAACAGTCTCTCCCTCTGAGGATGATGGAATCCAGGGACTTTAATGTTGTAAATCCAGGAGTGTCCAGAGTTCCCCTTAAGGGATGAATGGGTGCAGCTCTCACAGGATAAGACAGGAGGTTCCCTCTCTGGATACACAGGGTAGTGGTTGTCTAGGGTGAAAAATGCTCCCCGCAAGGGGTCAGAAACGGAAAGAAGCCCACAGTGTAGTATGGTTAAGGAACAGCAAATAGTTTATTGGTAAAAAAAGCAGATGCATCCAAAGTAATAAAACGTGGATCTAACCGTCCCTAAAGAGAAATGGCCACCGGAGCTCCACGATGCTCCGACGGCGTGACGTCACGGCGTGAGTAGGCTCCTCCTTAGACCAGCACAGCGGATAGAGCAGCCATCACCCCCAGCAGGAAGGAGGTTACCCCTGCCAGCAGCTGCAGCTACCAGTATCCAGCCGAGGAAGGAGGTTACCCCTGCCAGCTGCCGCAACTACCAGTATCCAACCGAGGAAGGAGGTTACCCCTACCAGCTGCCACAGCTACCAGTATCCAACCGAGGAAGGAGGTTACCCCTGCCAGCAGCCGCAACTACCAGTATCCAACCGAGGAAGGAGGTTACCCCTACCAGCTGCCGCAGCTACCAGTATCCAACTGAGGAAGGAGGTTATCCATGCAAGCAGCCGCAGCTACCAGTATCCAACCGAGGAAGGAGATTACCCCTGCCAGCAGTCGCAGCTACCAGTATCCAACCGAGGAAGGAGATTACCCCTTCCAGCAGCCGCAGGGGAAGGAGATTACCCCTATCAGCAGAAAGAGATTACCCCTACCAGCAGCCACCGCAGGAATCCTGTAACACCCCAAAATCTGGCAGTACTTTACCATGGCCTGATGCTGCCCTGTGGACCAGCAGCGGGGCTCCCTGGTTAAACTGCTGTGATCAGAGAACTACAGGGACTGCGTCCAACCTTGAGAGTGATTCTGGATGGACAGAAGTCGCCAACTGTCTGCAGAGTCAATAGCTAAGACCTCCAAACTTGGTGTGGCCTTCATATGAGCACAACAACAGTGCGTAGAGAGCTTCATGGAATGGCTTTCCATGGCTGAGCAGCTGCATCCAAGCCTTCCATCACCAAGTGCAATGCAAAGCGTAGGATGCCGTGGTGTAAAGCACGCCGCCACTAGACTCTAGAGCAGTGGAGACGTGTTCTCTGAAGTGACCAATCACGCTTGTCTGTCTGGAAATCTGATGGACATGTCTGGGTTTAGCTGTTGCCAGGAGAATAGTACTTGCCTGACTGCATTGTGCCAAGTGTAAAGTTTGGTGGATTTGGGGTTGTTTTTCAGGGGTTGGGCTTGGCCCCCTAGTTCCATTAAAGGGAACTCTTAAGGCGTCAGCATACCAAGACATTTTGGACAATTTCATGCTCCCAACTTTGGGGATGGCCCCTTCCTGTTCCAACACAAAAAACCCATTAAAAAGGGCTGATTTCAGAAGCTGGAATGGAAGCATTTGGGCATGGTGGTGTATTGGGGACACTTTTTCTTGCACTCCAGGAGCTGAAGAAGAGAAATGTATCTTGGGAATGATGCTTCTGGAAATGGTGAGGTGGGTGTAGAAGAATCATCCATCAGTTCAAGCCTTCTTTTGCCCATTGACTGTTCTCGGCCTGGCCCCAAAGGCCCCCTTTCCAGCTTTTTGTGGCATATTTTAAGCCACTGAAACCTCCTGTGAGACGTCCCTCCCAGTCAATAGAGACAGCCCATGTAGAGAATGTTATGATGTTGTAGGGGGTGGATGCGGAGAGTGAGGAACACTGAGAGGGAATGCTGTCCTTTTGCTGATGATCTCATTGAGGTTTTGCTTCACCTGAGCAGACGTGTTTCATTATGCATGTGGTACTCAAATGGCTGGGACATTTGCAATGGTTGATACTGCAGGTCACAGCGGTGCTGTCAAAGCAAATACATTAAAAAGCTTGCAATGGAGAACTCTTTCTGAAGTGTTTTTGTGCTTTTTGGTAAAACAATGCAGGGTGGTACTGCATCTCACAAACTCAACTAATGAACTTGTGTAGCAGGGCCAATGTATATACATTTGAGGGATTTTGCTTCTCTACAGCTTTAGACACACAGTTTACTGTGCTTCAGCCATGAATGAATACAAGAGAGATTGGTACTGATTGCTCCCTGTGTTCATTCAGGAAGGGGGTTGGTTAAACCTGACATGTTTACCATCCCCCCGGCTTTCTATCTTGAATGATCCCAATGCCCCACCAGCATCTGAAAGCTGATGGGAGGCAGAGGAGGGGAAGTAATGTGTTACTTTGAAAGGAAATCTCACAAACTATACTAATAAACTTGTACCAATTTATAAAGAAGTTGAGAGATTTAGCTTTTCTACAGATTTAAATTTGTTTAGGCACATGGTATGCTATGTCACTGTAATAAATGAATAAAGGAGTGACTGGTACCAACTGCTCACTGTGTTCATTCAGGAAGTTCTCTATCCTGAATGATCCCAATGCCTCAGCAGCAGCGCCTGACAGCCGACAGGAGGGAGAGGAAGGGAAGCTGGCTAGCAGCTCTGTGAGGAAGGGGCAGCGGGGAATCAGTGCTGGGGGAGATTGAGGATGAAGGGGATCAGAGAAGTGTGGGGGTACTTATATTCAGATCCTTTTGTGGCTCCCCTGCAGCAGCTAAAGCCATAGGGGGATGGAGAATCAGAGGAAAAGGAGAAACTGGAGCAAAGGAGAGGATAAAAATAGAAGGGTCAGAGAATAAGAGCAGCAGGGGGCATTTTGAGAGCGGTCAGAGAGATGACAGAGCAGCGGAGGAAGCAGGATACAGTGCTACACGGCCTCCTGTTCTCACATTCAGGGGTGCCTGGAAATTAGCCACAAATGTAGGAAATGCAGTAAATACAAAATCTCACTGCCCCAGGACACAAAGGTACAGTGGAATATACATAACAAACCCAAAACATGCTGCATAAAAGGATCAACATAAACTAAACCAGAAGATATAACACCCAAACATCCCACCTTCCCCAGACCTGGCCATCCCCCACGAAAACCTTGGGAGGCCTAAGACCCAACCCTTGACATTGCATAAAACCACCATGTGCAAAAAGACGAGTGTGAAACAATTAAAAGTAATATAGGACACGGAGCATGCAGATGAAAGTGCAGTGCAGACACCCAGCATTGGCTGGTGGTACAGTCTTTGGGTCCACGTGGACCAAACTCAGCATGGCACCTGTCGGTGGGTTAGCAGCACACTATTCCCTATGAGCATAGCACTGGGGATGGGGGGGGGGGGTCTGGATCAGGAGGAGATAGCAGGCTGCAGCTCCAGATAGTGCTCTGCCCAAGTAGTTGTAACGGGTGGCTGCCAACAATTCTGGACAGGTCCCTAGGCTAAAAAGCAGTAGTGATGGGCCGAACACCCCCCTGTTTGGTTTGCGGTTGACCCAATTGAATGTACAACCATGAACTTTGAACATGAACCGGACATGTCTCTGCTGTCAGTGGGGTTCCCGGCTGACAGCTGAATGGAAAAAGTATTGTCGGCATTTCCCAGCTATTTATTTATTTTTCTTAAATGACATGGGGTCCCCCCTCCCATTCATACCAAGCCCTTTGGGTCTGGTATGAATTTTGAGGGGCCCCCCAATTCTATACCAGACCCTTATCCGAGCATTCAGCCCAGTAGGTCAGGAAAGGGGAGGGGGGTTGAGCGCCCCACCCTCCTGCACCATACCAGGCTACATGCCCTCAACATGGGGGGCTGCTTTGGGTCTCCCCCCGAAGCACTCTGTCCCCATATTGATGGGGACAATGGTCTCTTCCCCACAACAGTGGCCTTTGTCTGTGGAGGTCTGCGGGCGGGGGCTTATCAGAATCTGGAATCCCCCTTTAACAAGGGGGGGCCCCCAGATCCCGCCCCCAATGTGAATGAGTATGGGGTACATGGTACCGCTACCTAGTCACAAAAAAAGTGTAGTGCAAAAAAAGACAGGCAACAGTTTTTGGAAAGTCCTTTATTATGCCCGCCACTGCCGCTACCCAAAAAAAGGAAAAAAAAAACGCTCCGCTCTCCACGCCGGCCCCTGCTGTCTGACAGCTGCACCTGTGATGGCAATCCTTATATACTGTCATGATGTCACAAGGGGGTGATGTTCTGTGGTCAGGTACATTGCTTTGACCAATCACAATGCTCTGTCAGGGCGCAGTGCATTGTGGGGCATGGCGGGAAAACTTGTGTTCGACTCAAACATGCAGCCCATCTCTAAACAGAAGCTCTACAAATCAAGGCAGCAGTGTCTCTTCCCTCCCGACTAGTCTCTTGAGGAGGTGGGGTAAGGAGAAGTTTGACCCAGGTTGAGGGGAACTAACTGCTTCAGAAGGATAGAGAGCAGCAGAGACCACTCCACAGAGCCTCCAATGTCTCCCACCAGGGCTTTAGGCTGAGGAGCGATTCCCACTCTACAAGACTCTAGTTTCCTTCACCTCCCAGCCAGGATCTCTGGATAAAGCTTGTTATTGAGGCAGAACAGGCTGAATGGGACTCACAGCACCAAGTCACCAGTGTATCCCACCAGACTACAGACTCGGGATCGGTGCCCACTCTGCAAATCTGTGGAGCAGGGAACAGAGGTGCAGAAACAGGCTACGGGGGACACAGTGCACTGCAGGGATTAATAAGAGCTGAGATCATATCACAGAGCTTTGTGAAGGTGCACCTTCTCAGAATGCCATCTTGGACACCCCCCCACAATTTGTGCTATATTTACTTCTTGTACTGTTTGGACATTGCTTCTCAGTACAATAAATGGGTTCCTGTGCTGCCCGAATTTCCACTGGTGCTATGCCTCAGGGAAGCTAAGATTTTTACTGCAAGCACTTCTACTTTATCTTCTTGGATCTCTGAACCCACCACTTGTGTCCCACCATCCCTATATGTCACCTGCAAGGGATTCAAGGTGAGGGATGGACTTTGTTTAAAGCTTCCATCCACGGATGGTGAGATTTCAAATTGGAAATATTGATGGCACCTCATGAGGATGCTTAATGTGATGGAAGTCATTGACTACTCTACTGAGTACGGTCTTGGGGGGTGATTATTTTAGTGATAGTAGTCATTTTTGTGCTAATCAAAACTTCATTTTAAGGCTTGTTGGCCCACTTTTATTAAACCCCAAAGTAAAGGTTCAACAGTAAACTTGCCCTTGCAGGGGTTCTATCATCAAAACTAGTAACACCTGGCTCCCTCTTTAGCAGAACCAACGTTCTCCTCACTGTTCCCTCAGACCATTTCACCTAGCTCTCCTTGCTCAGTCAGTCTGTAGTTACAGCACCCTGCTGCACAGGCCCACTCCCTGGCCTCTTAATTCGGGATCTCCTGACACTCCAGGCTCTCCCACTCCAGGCTCTCTCACTACTCTCAGACCACCAGATTCCCTCAATCCTCTGGACTTGTCTAGTCATCCTGGCTTTCTCAGACTTGTTTAGCTGCCTTGACCCCTTCAGCCTGATGAGCATGGAATCTCTCTTCCAGAATGGACCGCTCTCTCTTGAATGGATCACCTCTCCTAACGGGAACCCACATGTCAGGGATCTCCTCGATCCCCGCCACGATGGTCCCGGCGCAGGCGCAGTGCGCCGCCCTGTGCAGGGACTCAAGCACTAGGTCCGGGTCGGCCGCGGCGTTCGAGTTTGCGCATGCGCAGTAGAAGCCGTGGCCGCCCGCTGGGCACCAATGGCAGTGCAGGGCGGGATATTTAAATGGCCCTGAGCTGTCATTCAGTGCCTTCTGGTCTTACCTGTATCCTGTGAACCTGTGTATTGTAAGTTGCTGACCCGGATTGTGCTCTGACCTTGCTGAATTTCTCCTGCCCTGACCCTTGCTTTGCCTGACCTCTCTCTTGAATGCCCCCTATTGGATCTGACCTGCTGTTGCTGACCTGGCGTGTGACCCGACTATTCTCTGCCCGCTGCCTTGTACCATACCGTCCTCCCTGTTACCGACCCGGCTTGTCTGACCTCGCACCGGCTCAGTCATCCATCCATCCATCCATCCATCCATCCCTCCCAGTGGGGTCTTCTGACCTCCTCATATCAGGCTCTTCCCCGCGGGAGCCCTCGGCGAATACCACTACCACTAACGGGTTTGCCCAGTAGTCACGACCTGGTCTCGGGGGGGCTCCAAGTCCATCCCCACCATCAGGGGCCCTGGTGAACAAGCACCCTGGGACTTAGACTCCGTGCTCTGGGAACGCCTATTTAGTGGAGTGCTAGTGGTACCGCCGGGTGGTCCCTTACACCACACCTGTTCCCTGATAGGCCTACGCCTGTCTCCTGATTCACAGTTCAGGATAGACTTTGTTTAAAGCTAACATTCATGGATGGTGAGCTTCCATTTGGAAATAATGGTGGCACCCGGTGAGGATGCAAAACGACTGACTGACTACTCTATTGAGTTAAAATACTTCCTGTATAGATCTTCCACACACAATGCAAAAAGGTCCAGATACATACAATTCTGACTGGTGTTAAAACAACTACATAAAGGAGACTTCCACAAATGGCACAGCTTGTTTTCTTACATCTCCTTATTGCTGAGCTAATATTTTGGGCACTGGATCCAAAGGCAATTCTAAAAACCTACCAAACGAACATGCTGAGTTCATGCCACCTGGAGTGTTCTCTCATTCAAGCAACTAAACCTGTTAAGCAAAATGGTGGACCCAGAAGGATTTGTGGATAATAATCACTGAATAATCCCCCCAAGTTGCAATGCTCTGTGTACACCCAATGTTCAAATTTCTGGTATACTGATCTGCACTCATTCTGTAAAAGTAATTCTAAAATATTCCACCCAGACTGTACAGAGCCATCTATTGAACACGCCATAATACATATGTAGCCCCTTCTAGGCTAGCTAGATAGGATTTTTGTTAGAGAAGCGGCCTGGGATGAGCCAGCCTGGCAATGAGGTAGTGAGTTCACCTCAGGACAAGGTGGGAGGCTCTACAGGTCAGGGCTTCTGGAGTCCTACCATCTTTCCAGAAACTTCTGGCACTTTCTGGAAGAGGGGCGGAGGAGGGGAGTAGGCCCATATTTGCATATTTAGGGGAACTTGGCCAATCCCCAGGCAAGAGGCCAGGTAGTGTGGTCAAGGACAGCCCTTAAATGTGGCAGAGCCTGAGCAGCAGGGTTTATTGTTGGAGTTGAGTCAGGTGGAAGATGGACTGAGAAGGCGCGGGAGTGCGGAGCCCGGGAGAAGGCCCCAGGGAGGGGAGCCTACCTACTGGCTGGATGCTGGACAGAAGGATCTCCACTGTGCCACAAGTCTCCTAGGGAGGACAACCTGTCAGCAGGGAAGGAGCTAGCCCAGCGTAAGGCTTGAAAGCAGCTACCAACCAACAAAGCTACATGACAGGACAGTATGAGTACTCCTCCACAAAAGGGAGCGGGCGGTCAGGTGTGTGACGGGAGCGACTTTTGGGGGTGGGGGGACCTCTGTATCATCTCCCCAAATCATTATGTTTAACCCACCCTGTGCCTGTTAAGGGGTACAGGGTGTGTATGTGAATGTCTGAGTCCTGTGTATAGTGTGTGTTCCTTTGTCTAGGCCACATGGCTGTCCATTGTCTGTTTACCATGTGCTACCCCCCATTGTGCTGTGTCTTCCTGTCCAGCGAACTATTATGGGATGTACTGTTTGTGTATTGGTGTGGGGGTTGGTCAATGTCCTTTGCCACATGGTTGCTTCCCATTGTTCTGTGTCTGGTTGGATGGGGAGGGGTGATGAGGTGTTTCCTGCCTATACTGTAGCCCTTCCCACTGAGAGGGTGGGCTGATGATGTATTTCCTGTTCCTGGTTGTGTTTCCCCGCCCTCTGTATAAAACATGTTGTTTGTGTAAAATAAAGGTTGTTGGCTTCCTGTTTTAGTAAGAGCTGGGTGTTGTCTTTTTTCCTGAGGGATTTCGAGGGTGTGGTCCGTGGATGGTGTTCGGACAGGGGAAGTTGTGCTATAACGGAAAAACTCAGTGCGGTCTGGGTTCCGGTTCCGTTACAAGGTGCAACACCCAACTTCTCATCTGGGACTACAGATCTTAGAATGCCTTGCCAAGAGATACCCTCAGGACAGCCGGGTGCAAGAGGAAGGATTCATCTGGGGTCTCAGGAGATACAACGAAGGGGACTCGGTGCTCCTTAAATTAGCTGTTGCTGATGTTTGTTTCACATTTTGTACAGTGTGTGCTAAAAAGTTGTCCTCAAGTTCTACAGTTCCTTGGGCATCCCACATACCCCTAGACCCCATCCATGTTGTTGTAGCGCTACACATACATAATATATAGAAGTGATCACTTACCTGTGTATACCGATACACACTGAGCAATTGGGCCATCGCATTATTCGTAAAGAAAGAGCTCTCACCAATAAAACCGGCCACTTCTCCGTCTCCCTTACAGTAATAGTTGGGAGCTTCCTTCTCTCCAGACAATATCTTTATGGCATATCCCAAAGTTTTCATTGGATCATTACAAGTATTAAATATATGATAGCCCAGGGTGACATTGGGCAGGAGATCGGGGTTCTGGTTTATCTCATCGACAGCAGTAATCATCGCCAAGATGCTTTTGTACTCTTCAACGTCAACACTGCCAGATAATGAGAGGTTTTATATTTCAATATTTTTATTGAGAAATAAACATATTAAAACAAGATGGCTAACAATAAAAGAAAAGAAAAAAAAAAGAAAGGGCCCACCAACAAAATGGAACCAGATTCAGAATCATAAACATAATACTGGTAGGTAAAAAAAAAAAAAAAAAAAAAAAAAAAAAAAGAAATTTAGCAGATAATAGCATTACAATGCACATGAAAAAAGTCAAAGCCATCAAAATATACAAGTTTCAAAGATCAATAAACAACAATTATAGCAAAATAGACCAAAAATAACAAAGAAAAATAAAAATGTTTAACAAATAGTAGGAAAAGAGAAAAAAAGAGGAAAAATAGAGAAAGGAGGGGGGGGGGGGGGGGTCAGCTGCCAGACACTCACGATACAGTAATATAAGCAATCCAAGGATCCCAAGTCCTCTCAAATCTGGACACATCATCAGAGACGATACTCGTCAGTTTATCATTAACCATTATCCAGTTCAGTTTTTGTTTCACCCTATCCAGCGGGATCAAAGATTGCTTCCAACTCCTAGCTATAGTAATGCGAGCCGCCAATAAGATATATACAATTAGTTTAATCGATCTTTTGGGAACATCAGAGGGTAGTATATTAAACAAGGCTACTTCCGGCGATCTACGGATATTAATTCCTGTCACTGAGTAAAGAAAATTAAATATGCGGATCCAGAACCTACTCACGACTGGGCATTTCCACCAGACATGGAACATAGTACCCTCTTGACCACAGCGTCGGAAACAGGCAGAAGAAACGGAAGGATACATAATGGCTAGGCGAGCAGGGACCAAATACCACCGAAGTAGCGTCTTGTAATTAGATTCAACAAGATCAGTGTTAATCGAAATCTTCGATAAGGCATGGGCCGCCGTCCGCCAGGTATCCAAATCCAATGAACTATTTAAATCCCGTTCCCATAAAGTCATGTAAGACAATTTTGTTAGAGGATCAACCAACAAAGCATAAACAATGGACAAGCGACCCCGCATTACCCCACTCGCCCCACAGGAGACCTCGAGGGAAGTAAGCGCACAAGGTTCTGTGAGTAGTCTAAGTTTGCTATCAATAAAAGAGCGAAGTTGATGGTAACGAAATATCTCTCCACGAGGCATCCCACAAAAATTCACAAAATACTGACGAGACCGAGGGCGAACCCCATCTAAATAATCACCAATACGTAGCAAACCCTTATTAATCCACCATTGGAACCCCGCGAAAGACAAACCCGGAACAAACTCAGGATTACCAAACACCGGAGCCAACGGAGTATGCGGAGAGAAAAAAGGTTTACGAGCTCGCCATCTATCCCACACTGACAATGAATAAGATAGAGTAGGACACAAAATAGGAGGGCGCAATCTATTGGGAAGCCACATGAGAGTACCAATAGCATATGGACGGCACGAAAGAGCCTCAATCCCAACCCATTGGGGGACATATCCCCTGGCCGTAGTACAAGATAATTGTGCTATTTGGGCCGCCTGAAAATATGCGAAAAGATTAGGGAGTCCCAAACCACCATGCCTCTTCAAAGAAAACAAGGTAGATTTGTTCAGCCTAGGGCGCTTTCCCCTCCAAACAAATCTGGAGACTGCAGCCTGCAGGAAGACTAGTTCTCGTTTGGGAATCAAAATTGGTAACGTCCTAAAATAGTATAATAATCTAGGTAGGAAGGTCATTTTAATAGAATTAATTCTACCGAACCAGGAAAGAGAAAGATCCTGCCAGGCTAATAAGTCATTCTTAAGTCGCTTGAAAAGCGGGATATAGTTGGCCTGGTATAGCGTCGATACAGATTTCGTAAGAAGAATCCCCAGATAGGGGAGAGAACCAGGAGCCCACTGAAAAGCAAAGTTTTCCCGGCAGTAGCGAACCTCTGAATCGGGTAAAGAGATATTCAAAGCAACAGTTTTAGAGGAGTTGAGCGTAAGACCGGAGACCTCAGAAAAACGATGAAACAGATGGAAGAAACCAGGTAGAGACGTTCGAGGATCAGATATATACATAAGAACATCATCGGCAAATAGGGCACATTTATGAACCCTTTGACCACAGATAACACCCGATATAGAGGAATCAGCGCGAATAGCAATCGCAAGAGGTTCCATCGCCAATGCAAAGAGCAACGGAGAAAGAGGACATCCCTGTCTAGTTCCTCGCTCTATCGAAAAAGGAACTGATTTATGACCACGAATGGATACCTGAGCTGACGGGGTAGAATAGAGGGCCCGCAACAACGTCGTAAAATAAGGGCCAAACCCAAACCTGTCCAACGTTTTAAACAAATAATCCCAGGACAGACTGTCGAATGCCTTCTGAATATCCAGTGACAGTAGAAAAACATCCCTTTGCGACGATCCATCCCAATTGGACTGCACAGCTGACAGCAAAGCTATAGTCCGCCTAATTTGGTCCGATGTTTGTCGACCACTTATGAATCCTGATTGGTCATCATGAATGTATAAGGCCAAGAAATTATGGAGCCGTAAGGCCAGGATTTTAGTAAGAATCTTTAAATCACAATTAATTAAAGAAATAGGCCGGTAATTGGAGACCATAGCGGCATCCTTGAAAGGCTTGGGAATGACACTAATGAATGCCTTATTTTCCTCTGGGAGAACCACACCCCCCTCCCGCAAATAATTAAAGTACAGGGCCATATGGGGTATCAGAATGTCCGGGAAAGCTTTATAGTAAGTATTAGGAAGACCATCCGGTCCCGGGGCCTTGTGAGAGGCCAGGGATTTCACCGCATTCCCAACCTCTTCACAGGAGATAGGTTGTTCCATTAGCTCCCTATGTGCCTCCTGGAGGGGGGAAAAGGAGATAGACTCCAAAAAAGCCTCCAGAGAGGAAGAAGAACAGCCCCCCGTGGGCGAACTATAAAGCTGAGAGTAAAAAGACTGAAATTTGTGGAGGATCTTACCCGGGTCCTGGGATAACGAACCATTGTCCAGTCTGAGCTTGGGGAGGGCCGTCTGGGAGTGTCTAGGAGTCAGCTTGCGTGCCAACAAGGTGCCAGGTCTGTCCCTCCACGTAAAGAATTTATGATTAGACCAACGAAGTTGTTTATCCGCAGTGGTAGTAAGACATAAATTAAGTTCCAGTCGGGCCTGGTCAAGTTTAAGTAACAAATCAGAACTGGGATGATGTTTATGTTGAGCAACCAGGTCAATATATAATTGAGTTTTAGTAGCAAGTAGGTCAGTTCGGGCTTTTTTTAAACGAGAAGAGAGTTGAATAATATAGCCCCTGACTGAGGCCTTATGAGCTGCCCAATTAATCGCCGGGTTCGTGTCCTCTGCTTTATTAAAATCAAAAAACATTTGTAGGTGCGATGAAATTTCCCGACAATGAGATGGATTACCCAAAATAGAGTCATTAAGACGCCAATGAAAAGCCGTCTTACCAAGAGTCTCGGACGAAAAGGTGATAGAAACTGGGTCGTGGTCAGACCAGGGCGTGGAAAAGATTTTAGCAGTGACAAGTTTGGGGAGTGAATATGTATGAAGAAAAATATGGTCAATGCGAGAATAACTATCATGAGCCCTGGAGTAGTGGGAGTAGTCTCGGGAAGTAGGATTAGCCTCCCTCCATGCATCAATAAGATCATAGCGATATAAAAGTTGAGCCAATTTACGGCTCCGTCTAGAAGGAGGTTGAAGCGTGGCGGTTTGGGAACGATCCAGAGTCTGATCCAATGCTAAATTAGAGTCACCAGCTAGAATAACGTCACCCTCAAATTCTCCTACCAGAGTACTTAGCAAAGATTGGAAAAATTCAACCTGATTGGTATTGGGGGTATAATAAATTATAAAAGTGATAAGGTCGCCTCCCAAGTGGCCTTTCACCAAAAGATATCTCCCCTCCTTGTCCCGGATAATTTTAGAGTCAACAAAGGACACTCGACGAGAAAAGCAAAGGGCCACCCCCCGCTTTTTCTCTGTGGCATTAGCAAAAAAGCAGAGAGGGTAATTTTTATGAATATAACGTGGAGAGAAGGAGGGTGGAAAATGAGTCTCCTGTAAGGCAACTATATCCGCCCCAAGGGAGTAGTATGAGCTGAAAGCCTGTATACGTTTGGATGGGGAATTGAACCCCTGAACATTATGAGAAAGGAAGCGAATTTCTCCGCTAGTGGACCGTACGGAAGACATGACAAATAATTATGGAACTAAGCAGAATAAAGACCCCTCGTTCCTTAAAAGTAAGAAGATCCCTATAAGTCCCTAAATGTCGCCAGCTGACCCCCCAAAAAATCAGAAAACAACAAAAAGAAAAAAGACAGAAAAAAACAGAAAAAAGAAAAGAGAACATTCGGATCACAAAAGTCCAAATGCCAAGTGACCGCGGTACACAAAACAGTATCAGAAAATGAAGGAAACAATGTACCAGGAAATACAGAGCAATAGCCCTGCGGTGGAATAGGTCTGCCCAGAGAAACATTCCCGGGGAAGAGTCTTCCAATCAGGGAGAGCGCAAAGACACTCTCCGGCACTAACAGCAGTTACAACCCAATAACAATAAATCAAACGCACAGTGCATTAAACAAAAAAACAAAGCAATTAGAGCCACTGAAATGATATTCAGCAAACAAATGTAATTAACATCCTAAGTCCCACCCCCAGCCCATCCCCCCAAACCAATATAACAACAGCGGCCAATGCTCCGAAGAGCCACAGAAAGGCCGCCATAAACGAACATATTCCAGCGAAAAGTCCCCAAAAGAACACAAAAGTTCAAGAAGTCCACCCGGGCGGATTCCGGGACCCCTTCTTCTTAGACGATGGAGTAGTCCACAAAGGCTGGAGCGGCGGAGGTCGAGAAGCCGATCCCGTGGGAGAATGGGACGTCGGACTGCGAGATATAATACCCAGCTGAAGCAGCAACTCCTCGCCATCCTGGAATGTAGTAAACCCATAGGATTTCCCATTAAGAGTGAACTGCAGACGAAAAGGGTAGGCCCAGCGATATTTAATGCCCTTTTGAACCAAGTGAGAAAGAAGTGGCTTGAGGGAGCGCCGCCTCTGGATAGTGGCCGACGAAACATCAGCAAAGATTTGTACCTTGTGCCCTGCAAGCTCTATATCCGGATTCTCCCTGCCAAACCGCATAACCGCTTCCTTAACCTGAAAAAAATGAGGCTTGACGATGATATCTCTAGGAGGCCCCCCTTGCCGGGGGGGGATCAATGCCCGGTGAATGCGATCAATCTCAAGATGAAGATCATCAATTGCAGGCATAGCGGACCGCATGAGGGTATGTGCGCAGCTAGTAAGCTCCTTAACCGACTCAGGAAGACCTCGAATGCGAAAATTGTATCGCCTAGCCCGATTCTCCAGGTCATCAATTTTAGAATACGCCTCCTCCAGGCGATCTTGCAAGTCGGTGATCATGTTAGAATTTTGGGAGATACTTTGGACTGTCGCATCAACTTTAGCCTCAATACAGTCTAAACGGTGGCCCAAGGCCTGAAAATCCTGCTTTAAATCCGCCGCCAATTTTGAGGTAGCTCTGTCTAATTCGCGTTGCAGCAAATCTGCGAATCGAGCTATCAAAGTCGCATCACAAGAGTATAGAGGCGGGTCAGGAGGAATCGTTGGCGAGGAAGCCGGGCTGTCATCAGCGGGATCTGGACCGCTATGCTGGCTTGAAAAAATGGCAGCTATGTCGCTGCTCAAGGGCGAGGATGCAGGGGAGTCACGGCTCAATGGACAGGCCGAAGCCTGGGACTCTAGTGGCACAGGGCTGGAGGATGACTGGGGGGGCTGCAGGAAGTCACTCACCCCACCTAGCGATGCTGCTGTAGTCCTCCCTGGCCCAGCGTGGGACGAGGAGCCCATCTTCTCTCTCCGAGGGAGAGGTGCTGCTGTAGGAGAGGCAGAGGAGACCCCATGAGCCGCGGGCGCCGATCCGGCCGCCATCTTGGTCCTCCCAGTCCCCGCAGGGAGCCGCAGCTGGGAGCCTCCACGGCTCTTAATCGCCGACTTGCCGGGCATAGTGACAGGTGCCCGAGATCCGGAGATAGGCAGGGGGGGGCCCCGGGGGTGAAGCGGCACTATGCCCTTTTATGGGCTGCTGTCAGTGCCGGAGATGTGCGGAGCTAATGCCGGGACATCCGATCCCGGCGGCCGCGCATGCGCACTCTATAATGAGAGGTTTTAAATGGAAAATGGTTACTTCTGAGAGTACAGTTTGGTCACAGCCCACAAAACTAAAGCCCCGTATACACAATGAGAATATTGGACAAATGATCATCTGTTTTTTGGGGGGGTTGCGTCCTAGTCTCATATCGAAAGTGAAGAGGCTGCCAACGTTACGAACATTCTTGTACAACAGAAAGAACATTCGGGAGTGATGTCATGTATTTGTATTGTATTATCAGATAAACACTGTGCTGATTAAATCTTATGATCTGATATCGTATGAGACACATTTCATCCCTTCATATAGCTGTGTACGGACGATCAGATTATCGTACGATCGCTTGAAAAGAGGGAATTTCCGTACGATTTTCTGATCATGCGAGCTAGGCTTAGCACTTCTTAGAAAACCATTAAAAAAATTAATTTGATAGGCAACTGCAGATCGCATAAATGACACAGCAGAGGATTGCAGGGGGAGCAGTGTGGAATTAGGGTTCCATGGGGTGCAGAGGTGAGAAGCGTTGGAAGAGGATTGCAGGGGGAACAGTGTGGAATTAGGGTTCCAGGGGGTGCAGAGGTGAGAAGTGTTGGAGGCAGGAGGTACAAGGGTGAGCACATTTGCACAGTACATCACCACTACTATTGTATGTTACATTCAGGTGTACCTCGGTTTACGAATTTTGCAAAAAATTTGTAAACCGAAATGTGGTTCCCATAGGAATGCAGGGAAAACCAATTAATCTGTTCCGGAGGTCAGAAAAAAGTAGAAAAAAAGTTGATGTCACTATAGGTCAGTGCCGGTTTTTAAATGTAATTACTGCTTTTTTTTCCCTTCACTATAGCTCAGAGATTCAGCTGTCACTTCCCCCCCAGCTAAAAGAAACAAAGTTTCCTTCTAGTTTGTTTCTCTGAGTTAAAAGAAACAATGTTTCCTGTAACTCCGGGGAAAGTGACAGCAATTGTATTTAAAAATCGGCACCGACATACACTTCGTATTGTTAAAAAATCCATAAAAAATTTGTACACCGAGGAGTTATTTTCATTCGTAAACCGAAAATTACAGTAACCGAGGCGTTGGTAATCCGAGGTACACCCGTACTTATATACATTCTTTGGTGTTTTTCCTGCTTCTGACCACAGCACTCCCTACACTGGGCTGAACATGACATGCTCCTGATTATTGCTTACTTCACATTACAGACAGGTGTGGTTTGTTTTTGTTGCGAATGAAAATTCAGATCAATTAATCATTATTCAGAGATTCAGATGTATCCAAATTTCTGAACTACAATAGTAATGAATTTAAATGAATCCGAAACAACAATTCAAAATTTTGTCTGAAATTTTAATCCGAATACAAAATTGAATTTGAACACAGGAGTAAAGGCAAACTGAATAGAAAAGAATGGAGGAAAACAGAACAGAATAGAACAGAAAATAAAATAATGAAACAGAATAGAAAATAGTCGAATAGAATAGAGCATGAGGTTTTGATTCATTAAAACCAACTACCTTTTCATATTCTACAAACATATACACCCTATCCCGTAGTCTCATACTGCTAACATAATGTCCATCAAAAAGTCCCACATACAAAAAGTCCAAAAATAAATTAAATTATAAATAGAAATAAAGTAAATAAAAAATATAAATTAAAATGTGCAAATAATGATCCTCGCTTCTTCAATCTTCCAACTGTGACAATGTCCAAATCTTCCCTTCAATCCAAAAGTACCTCAAAAAAAATATACTAGATATAGTGCATTATCTTTTAAAAAATCAATATACGTGATAGCATGCAACCACACTGGTGACATAAATAAACATCACACATGTGAAGTGAAAAACAGCACACCACTTGACTAGTGGTCCTGTGAAACCACCACTGCAATGCGTGACACTCTACAAAAACACAATTTGTGATCAGTGACAAAATGGTGCCAAATACGTGCCACTCCGCATATAGGATAATATACAATTACCCCCTTAAACTTTCAAAGCATACTGGAAATCCTTTGTACCACATACAGTTGCCTTCACTGGGAGTATGCTATCCTTTATATGAGTAGACAATGGAATCACCTCCTCACACAATGACGGGCATCGGGATCCCCGTTCCTCACAGGACAAAAGGGATCTTGTGAAAAAGTCGGAAGTGACGAAACGCGTCAGGGTCGTGACGTCAGACGCTAGGCCAGAAGGAGCAGAGCGGCCATTTTGGAGAAGGTCTCAGCACAGAACGGAGATCAGCGAGGATGGACGGCATTTTTACTATGTAAGCTGTATAATAAATTCTGTATACCATTTTATACTATTCCACTGAGTCTGCTCCCATTTTTCCTGTGAGGAACGGGGATCCCGATGCCCGTCATTGTGTGAGGAGGTGATTCCATTGTCTACTCATATAAAGGTGCCAAAAGACATTGTCAGTGTGCCAAAAGACATTGTCCTGTGCAGATCGGGAGTTGTACAACTGGTACTATTCTGACCATGTCTGTTATTTAATCATGGATCATGACTTGATGTTTTGCTTTTTGAGATCTTTTAGCATGCTTCACTTTGTCAGACAGTGTGTCAGGGCTCCAGGGTGTGACCAGAGGTATGTGACTGACGCAGGGAAACGCAGACTTCAGATATGTTATAAACAATATAATTTATTAAAGACTAACAATACAAACATAAATGCAGTGCAATACTAAAACATAACACAGTGCAAACGAACCAAACCACCCACAGATAACAATACATACAATGCAAGCGTCGTCAGGCAGGCCGGGTCAATAACAATCAGGCAGGTAGGAACAGGAGGAGCAGGCAGAGAGTAGTCAGGTCACGAGCCGGGTACAGCAACTAACAGGCAGGTAGGTACAGGGGGTCAGGCAGACAATGGTCGGGGTCACAAGCCAGGGATCAGAACAGGAGAAGTCAGCAGAGGTCAGGATCAAGCAGGGTCAGGAACAGGAACACAGGAACAAGATACAGGGCCCAGGAAAAACACACACACCAAGGCCCAGACTGCAGGTCTGGCCATCACTTAAATACACCTGCATAAGCAGTTTCAGGTGTTTGGCTGGCTGCAGGGTTGAGTCTCTGATTGCTGGGAGCACCCGCTGGCCAGCCCTGGTACTGCAGCCCACAAGGCAGGTGAGTCCCACCATTACTGGCCAGACCATTCCTGACAGTACCCCCCCCCTCAAGGAGCGGCCTCAGGACGCTCCAAACAGTCCTAGCTGGGCAACATGTTCCACCGCCCGGGTCTGGTAACTGGCGGGATATCAAAGACTGGCACACCGGGCAGGACTCCGGGCAGCGGCACACCGGACAGAGGCACATCGGGCAGCGGCACACCGGGCAGAGGCACATCGGGCAGCGGCACACCGGGCAGAGGCACATCGGGCAGCGGCACACCGGGCAGAGGCACACCGGGCAGCGGCACACCGGGCAGAGGCACATCGGGCAGCGGCACACCGGGCAGAGGCACATCGGGCAGTGGCACTCCGGGCAGAGGCACATCGGGCAGCGGCACTCCGGGCAGAGGCACATCGGGCAGGACTCCGGGCAGCGGCACATCGGGCTGGACTCCGGGCAGCGGCACATCGGGCTGGACTCCGGGCAGAGGCACATCGGACTGGACTCCGAATCACCAGGTGGAGCAGCAGGCCCTGGGCCAGCAGGCGGAGTGGCGGGCCCCGGGCCAGCAGGCGGAGTGGCGGGCCCTGGGCCACCAGGCGGAGTGGCGGGCGCCGGGCTCCCCGGCGGAGCGACAGGCATTGGGCCCCCAGGCGGGGCGACAGGCATCGGGCCCCCAGGCGGGGCGGCGGGCATTGGGCCCCCAGGCATGGCGACAGGCATCGGGCCCCCAGGCGGAGCGGCGGGCGCCAGGCCCCCAGGAGGGGCGACAGGCATCGGGCCCCCAGGCGGAGCGGCGGGCGCTGGGCCCCCAGGAGGGGCGACAGGCATCGGGCCCCCAGGCGGAGCGGCGGGCGCCAGGCCCCCAGGCGGAGTGACAGGTCTCGGACCCCCAGGTGGAGCGGCGGGCGCCGGACCCCCAGACGGAGCGACAGGTTTCGGGCCCCCAGGCGGAGCGTCAGGTCTCGGGCCCCCAGGCAGAGCAGCGGGCGCCGGACCCCCAGGCGGAGCGGCGGGCACCGGACCCCCAGGCGGAGCGACAGGTCTCGGGCCCCCAGGCAGAGCGACAGGCACCGAGTCACCAGGCACGACAGTGGGCTCCGAGCGCAACTGGCATGACCGCGGGCACTGGGTCAGACATTGGATCGTCTGGCTGGACAGCGGGCATCGGGTCACCAGGCATCAGATCATTTGGCTCGACAACGGGCACCGCGTCATCTGGCAAGGCAGTGGGCACCAAGTCACCAGGCACGGCAGTGGGCTCTGAGTCAATTGGCACAACAGCGGGCACCGGGTCATCAGGTACCAGATCGTCTGGCTCGACAGCAGGCACCGGGTCATCTGGCGCTGGATCGTCTGGCTCGACAGCGGGCGTCGGATCACCAGGCATGACCGCGGGCACTGGGTCATCAGGCATTGGATCGTCTGGCTCGAGGTTCTCAGACGGCAGGCTCACCAGTTTGGATACTGGCAGGATGGTATTGGTTGGAAAGAATTTTCGCTTTTTTCTGGTTTTAACTACTGGAGCACTGTAAGTAAACGCAGGTCTGCAAACGGATGGAGCAGCTGGAGACAGAGAAGAGCTGGAGGATGGAACAGGGGAGGGAACAGTTGCTACAGAGGGCTTCTTTACAGGGTTAAAGGCAGGATAGGTGCAGCGAGTGGGAACAGGGTACTGACATGCGGTAGATAGCAGGGTATACTGGGCTGTAACTGGAGGTGCTGTTGGGAATGCAGGAATAGAGCTTTGAGGAAATAGATTAGAAGCAGGACTGGGTTTTTGTAAGCTGACTGAGGCTGGGTGCAACAAGTCTGTCCATGTCTGCAGTATGGGTTGAACAAAGCTGAGCTTACACAAAGCCTGTCTGACCAAAGACTGCACTGCGTTTATACAATCCCTTAGTACCTGTGGTGAACATGCAGCATAATGCTCCAAGAAGCAATCCACATCATCCTCTAATAACCACACCAGGGACTCTACCTGGTCTGCACTAAATGGTGGCAAAAAGTCATCCCTGCTTTCAGGGGTACCAGATGAAGCCAACTCTACACAAACCTGAATCAAAGGCTGCACCTCAGAGAACTCTGTGCCCTGATCTACTAGAACATGAGCGATCCGTATACATTCTAGCAGTTGATCCCGGGGATACTCCCTCAGAGCCTGATAAGCATATTCTCTGTCATCAAAAACCAGCAGCGACAAACACACACACCAAGGCCCAGACTGCAGGTCTGGCCATCACTTAAATAAACCTGCATAAGCAGTTTCAGGTGTTTGGCTGGCTGCAGGGTTGAGTCTCTGATTGCTGGGAGCACCCGCTGGCCAGCCCTGGTACTGCAGCCCACAAGGCGGGTGAGTCCCACCATTACTGGCCAGACCATTCCTGACACAGTGTCTATTTAAGTGATTTCTTGATTCAACAGGTCTGGCAGTAATCAGGCCTTGGTGTGGCAAATGTAACTCAGCTTTCCCAAAATGTGGTTAATCACAGTACATTCATGATTTAACATGGAGGGGGCAATTACTTTTTTTTACATAGGGTCAGGTGGGTTTGGATGGCTTTTTTTCCTTAATAAATGAAATCATAATTTAAAACACTGCATTTTGTATTTACTCGGGTTATCTTTGTGTAATATTAAAAATTTTTTGATAATCTGAATAACTTAAGTGTGACAAATATGTTAAAAAAATCAGAAAGGCAGCAAATACTTTTTCACAGGACTGTCGCTGTCACGGTCTAGCCTGTAGTTTCCGGTTTGTGACATTCTTACCTCCTTGCTCCAGTGGTTCTGCTGAACCTGCGATTTCATTCACATGCGCTGCTGTCTTCTGTGTTCACCTATGGGCATCGCCTGCTCTACTGTGGATTTATATCCCCTTCCCTTCTATCACTTCCTGTCCTGATCCACAGTCTGCTTCCCCCTGTATATAGGCATGCTCGGTGCAGCTGGCATTGCCTGAGCGACTTCCTAGTTTCTCTGTGATTCTGGTTTTCCTTGTATCACTTGTACAGTAAGGAACAGAAGTATTTGAACCCCCTGCGATTTTGCAAGTTCCCCCACTTAGAAATCATGGAGGGGTCTGACATTCACATTGCAGGACATTCCCACTCTGAGTGACAGAATTCAGGAAATCACATTGTATGATTTGTAAAGAATGTATTTGTCTCGCACGGCTGAACAGAAGTATTTGAACCCCTGAGAAGATCCGTGTTAGTATTTGGTACAGAAGTCTTTGTCTGCAATTACAGAGGTCAGACGTTTCCTGTAGTCCTTGGCCAGGTTTGCACTGCAACAGGGATTTTGGCCCCTCCTCCACACCGATCTGCTCTAGATCTGTCAGGTTTCAGGGCTTTCGCTGAGCAACATGGAGTTTCAGCTCCCTCCAAAGATGTTCTATTGGATTTAGGTGTGGAGACTGGCTAGGCCACTCCAGAACCCTGATATGCTTCTTACGGACCCACTCCTTGGTTCTCCTGGCTGTGTGATTTGGGTCGTTGTCATGTTGGAAGACCCAGCCACGACCCATCTTCAATGCTCTAAATGAGGGAAGGAGGTTGTTGCTGAAAATCTCACTAAAAATGGCCCCATTCATCCTCTCCTTAATACAGTACAGTCGTCCTGTCCCCTTCGCAGAAAAGCACCCCCAAAGCATGATGTTACCACCCCCATGCTTCACAGTAGGGATGGTGTTCTTGGGATGCAACTCATCCTTCTTTTTCCCCCAAACACGACAAGTGAAGTTTAGACCAAAAAGTTCTACTTTGGTCTCATCTGACCACATGACTTTCTCCCATGCCTGCTCTGGATCATCCAGATGGTCATTGGCAACCTTCAGACGGACCTGGACATGTGATGACTGGTGCAGGGGAACCTTCCGTGCAATGCATGATTGGAAACCATGACGGCGTAGTGTTCTACCGACAGTGACCTTTGACACTGTGGTCCAGCTTTCTTCATGTCATTGACCAGCTCCTCCCTTGTAGTTCTGGGCTGATTCCTCACCTTTCTTATCATCAGTGATACCCCACGAGGTGAGATCTTGCATGGAGCCCCAGTCCGAGGGAGACTGACAGTCGTCTTTAGCCTCTTCCATTTTCTAACAATTGCTCCAACAGTTGATCTATTTTCACCAAGCTGCTTGGCAATTGCCCCGTAGCCCTTTCCAGCCTTGTGGAGGTCCACAATTTTGTCTCTGGTGTCTTTTGACAGCTCTTTGGTCTTGCCCATGGTAGTAGTTGGCGCCTGACTGACTGTGGGGTGGACAGGTGTCTTTAAAGAGCTCAGACAGGTGCTACTAAGTTAGATTAATGAGTGGAGTAGAGGTGGACTTTTTAAAGGCACAGTAACAGGTCTTTGAGAGCCAGAATTCTTGCTGTTTCTTAGATGTTCAAATTCTTCTGTTCAGCAGTGCAAGACAAATACATTCTTTACAAATCATACAATGTGATTTCCTGAATTTTTTTTTAAATTCTGTCTCTCAGAGTGGGAATGCACCTACAATGTGAATTTCAGACCCCTCCGTGATTTCTAAGTGGGAGAACTTGCAGAATCGCAGGGGGTTGTATTCTGTAAGGAAGAATAATGCAGCTGAATGCATATACTCCTGCGCTGGACAGTGGACTCCACAATGTCAAAATCCCCACATGAGTCTGAAAGGAATGCAAGCCTTGCTGCCCTCAATGGACCAGGAGAATCCAAAGAGAACTGTATAGAAGAAACAAAGAGAGGGCGCACGGCCCTAGTGCATTACCTAGTGTCTACTGGCTCTGAAGAAGAGGTACAACTCGAAACACATCAGCCACCAGCTATCTAGAGGTCTACAGTCCCCCACCAGACCACTTCCAGGGGTTTTGGACCTCATTCCATCCTTTGCGACATACTTTCCATTTGATTTTATTTCTCTTGTGAGTATTTTACTATTTATAATAAATCTAATTTTTAAAGGTAATGCACTAGGCCCGTGCGCCCTCTCTTTGCTTCTTATATACACTTGTATTCTGTGCCTGACTTCCCCTGTACCAACCCCAGCTTTGTCTACCATTTTCTTGAGTTCAGCATGTCTCTTTGGATCCTCTTCTGTTTCCTTCCATCTGTACTTTGCAAATGCGAGTGGACTTTGCTTCATCAGCTGGGCATATCCGGTTCCAGTTTGCTGCAAGTCCATCCCCACCATTAGGGGCCCTGGTGAAGAAGCAGACTGGGAACCCCGAGTTGGATTTCTACCGCTCACTACCATAGAAACCTGACATTTGCTTTCCAAAATGGGGTAATTTTGTAGGTGTTTCCTCTGTCTTGGTGCTATAATGCCTCCACAAATGTGAAAGGTAGTCAGGAAATGACATGCATAGTTTATGTTCCTTTAAAGGTCAAAGGTGCTCCTTGGATTTTGAGTGGCTTTTTAATAAACAATCTGGTTTTAAAAATTCAATAGAGAGCACTATGGTTTGTTTTTTTTTCTTCTGAGTGGCAATGCTGTACATGTTCCCTGGAGCTGGCCCTGATGATAGGGAAGACCTTCAACTCTCTAGTGCAGCTTATCCCGGCTAATTAACCACTTCCGTCATACTGGTTGGCAGCGGTGGGATCAGGACACTGAGGAGATGGTAGACAGAGAAAGCCAGCGGATGCGGGAACAGGCCCAGCCCACATAATACAAGAAGTGGACTGTGGCATATCTGCAGGAGAGGGCTGAGCAGCTGTCCCTTACCTGGAGAGGCCTAGCCAAAGAGGATCTGATTGCAGCCATTGAGGGAGCTGATTCCCAGGATGCCCCAGCAAGGGAGGAGAGCAGGCCAACCCCAGCCTCCCCAGCATGCCATGACCCAGGGCCCAAGAGCCCCTGGCTTACTCGGGTGGAGGAAGAGATGGCCCTCCTGGGGTCAGACGCCATGGCAGAGGACAAGCGAGAGGCTAACCGGAGGGCGCATGAAAGAGAGAGCCAAGGGAGCCACCGTGAGCTAAGCTGTACTTCCAGCCCCAGGGCCGCGGATTACCTTCCTCCCCGGGTCAGCCGCAAGGACATTAAACCCTTCAACGAAGCCGCCGGGGATGTGGAGGGGTTCTTTCAGGACTTTGAGCAGCAGTGACAGCTCATAGAGGTGCCAAGCACGGATTGGATACGGCACCTTGTGGGTCTGCTAGAAGGGGGTGCAGCTGCGGCCTACCGCACTCTGGATTATGTGGATGGCCGGGATTTCACCTGGGTCAAACAGACTATGTTGGAGTATTATGCATTGACCCCAGAAGTGCACCGGGTGTGCTTCCGTGACCTGCCCTGCCATGCGGAGCCGTCCTATCGGATGTATGCGCACAAGATGTCACAGTCCTGTCGGAGGTGGCTAGAGGGGGAACAGGCCCGCACCGCAGAAGAAATCATCCAAGCATTTCTGAAGGAGCAATTCTACAACCAATGCCCGGCGGAGGTGCGCGGATGGGTAAGAGAGAAAGCCCCTACCACCCTTGCAAAGGCCGCTGCCTTGGCCGACAAGATCCTGGCCATCAAACCACATTGGAAACGGCGGGCACCTGAGCTGCCAAGGGCCCCGCCCCCCACCACCTCTGCCAAAACAGGCCCCCCACCTACCACTGCCAACTCCGCAGGACCACCACCCAGAGCCCGGTTCATGGGCACCCCCATGGACCACCGCTGCTACTGGTGCAAAAGGCCGGGGCACCTCCAAGCCAACTGCCCCACCTCCCGAAGCCACCGCTTCCCCCGCCCAGTCCACTACCTGGAGCTCCATCCCGCAGAAGAACCACTGCCCCGCCTCCCAGCGAAGGGATGATCTTCCCAGAAGACAACCACTCCCGGGGGGTTTACAGTGTCCACCCCCTGGAGGCTACATACCCCGCCCAGAAACAGTGCCACCTGCAGGTCATGCGGGTGGATGGGCAACCCACCACCGGTTTTCAGGATACGGGGGCCTTCTTAACCATCGCCGACCCCCGGGTGATCTGGCCAGAAGCCATCCAACCTGGCCCAGGATTCGCCATCAAGCTGGTGGGAGAAGCCAGACATCATATCCCCAGAGCATCCGTACATCTCGACTATAGGTTTGGGGAGCAACAGTGCCAAATCGGTGTCATGGGAAGAATCCCGGTGGATGTTATACAGCTACTCGACGCCCACGACTTCAAGCAGCGCACGGTCCACATCAACGTGTTGATAGAGTACCACGACCGGACTCTAGCCATCTGCCCTGCCTCCACAGGCGGAGAAGATGAGGGAGCCCTGTCCGATCTCCTGCAAGCCACCAAGGTCACCACTCCTCTAGATCAGATTCCCACAGGAGCTCAGCTGAACCCCTGCCAGACGGCCCAGATGTGGACCGGGCCGTCGCCTTCTCAGCCACCCGGGGCCGCACCAGGCTAGCCCTCCACCACGTGGAGACCCACAGTCAGAAACCCATTCAGCAGGCCCCATACAGGGTCCCCGAATTTGTGAAGTCGGCCTTCCAGGCCAAACTCTTTGAGATGCTCCAGCTAGGTATCATCCGACCCTCCCGCAGTCCTTGTGCGTCCCCAGTGGTGCTGGTTCCAAAGAAGGATGAGACCACAGGCTTTTGCATGGACTACCGGAGGTTGAATGACTACACTGTCAGTCACGCCTACCTCATGCCCCGCATAGACGACCTGATGGACCGTCTAGCCGGGTCCCGCTACGTTAGCACCCTAGACCTCAGCAAAGGTTACTGGCAAATCGCCCTAACAAAAGAGGGCGTTGAGCACTCCGCCTCTATTACCCTGTTCGGCCTGTACGAATTCCTCGTCATGTCCTTCGGCATGAAAAATGCCACCGCCACCTTCCAATGGGTCGTGGACCAGCTACTAGAGGGATGTTGAGAGTTCACGTGCGCCTACCTAGATGACATAGTCATCTTTAGCGACACATGGGAGGAGCACCTGGCCCACGTGGGGGCCATCCTAGACCGCATCTGCAGGGCCAGGCTGACAGTGAGACCAGACAAGTGCCAGTTGGGAATGGCTGAGTTACAGTATATCGGGCACAGAGTAGGGGGGCGACACTTAAAACCTGAACCAGCCAAGGTTCAGGCCATTTATGATCGGCCCACCCCCCAGATCAAGAAGCAAGTGATGGCCTTCCCCGGCACTGCCAGCTATTACCGTAAATTTGTGCCTAATTTCAGCTCCACGGCCCAGCCCCTGTCCGACCTGAGCCGAAAGAACAGTCCTGTGAATCCGCCTTCCATGACCTCAAAGCTGCCCTGGCGAGCAACCCCATCCTCGCCGCCCCTGACCACAACAGACACTTCCTTGTGCAGACAGACGCCTCCACCTATGGCCTAGGGGCTGTCTTCAGCCAAGTCAACGAGGCTGGGGAGGAACATCCCGTCGCTTTCCTCAGCCGCAAACTACTGGACCAGGAAGTTGCCTATGCTACGGTGAAGAAGCAATGTCTGGCCATAGTCTGGACCCTAAAGAAACTACAGCCCTACCTGTACGGCAGGGAGTTCACCATCGCCACCGATCACAACCCCCTCACATGGCTGAACCAGGGACAATGGGCGCCTCCTTAGGTGGAGCCTCGCCCTCCAGCCTTATAATTTCACCATTCGATATAGACGGGGAAGCCAACACCAAAATGCAGACGTCCTTTCCCGCCAACAACATCTTTCCCACCAACAACATCCACAGTAGCTAAGTCGGGGCCCACAAGTGCTTTCAAGGGAACCCGGTTGGGTCCCCCTTGTCGGCACTTGTGAAATGGAAGGGGGAGGAGTGTCACAGCTGCTCCCCCCACTCAGCCCCTTGCTCTGTCCCTGTTCTCTTTGCCGTCTTTCATCCGTGCCCCTCTCCCCTCCTGCAAACATGAAAGGCATTCCTAAGACAAACTGGAGCCACGGTACCTCCGGGGCTCCCCCCTCCCCCAGTTGCCTAGGTGATTAGGGGGTCCTACCAGTTTTAAGAAGCTGATGCCAGAGCTCCCGAGGTATTCACCGCTGTGTAGCTACGGAAGGAGCCTGGGCTGTGGCTGGGACCTTTTGTAGCCAGAGACACAAGGCTGCCTAGGACCCCCCTTCTCCCACAGCTGGGGAAGACTTTCTGCTAGACACCAGAGATCCGTGAGTACATGCTCCCTGCCTGCTTCATTTGAATTGTTCTTGTGCTGACCTCACACCAACCCCCCTATTGGATTACTTGCTACAGAGACTCTCCCTTGGCTCTCGGTGTTGGACTTTAAGTGTGTTGGTCCTTGCATGTCGCCCTGCACTGGCATATTCGCCCTCCCTGCAAACTTTCCTATTCGGTGACTGCCATCTGTTTGCCTCAATAAAGCTTTGTGCGTTTGCCATCTACTCTGTGTGTTCTGTCCTGCCTACGCTTCTGTCATAATCCCATACACCTCGTACACCTCATACATCCCATACAGCCCATACATCCTGTACTCCACATACAGCCCATACACCTTTAACATCCCTGTACACCTTGTACATCCCCCACACCCCATACATCCCATACATCTCCATGCACCCCGTATATCCCGTACACCTTGTACATCCCCCACATCCCATACACCTCCATACACCTCATGCACCTCGTACATCCCCGTTTATCCCCGTACATCCCATACATCGTGTACACCCCGTACATCCTGTACATCCCATACACCTCATACATCCCATACACCCCGTACATTCTGTACAGCCCATACATCCTGTACACCTTGTACATCCCCGTATACCCCATACATCCCCTTACATCCCCGTACACCCCATACATCTCATACACCTCATACATCCCATACACCCATACACCCTGTACATCCCATAAATCCCCGTACATCTCATACACCTCATACATCCCCGTACATCCCCATACATCTTGTACATCCCATACACCTCGTACAACCAGTATGTCCTATACATCCCTGTACACCCCCATACACCCTGTACATCCCCATATACCTCGTACATCCCGTACACCTCATACATCCACATACACCCCGTACATCCCATACACCTCATCCATCCCCACACCCCATACACCCCGTACATTTTGTACATCCCCATACATCCCATACATCTCCATACATCCTGTACATCCCATACATCCTGTACATCCCATACACCTCGTACACCCCGTACGTCCCATACACCCCCATACACACCGTACATCCTGTACACCCCGTACAGCCCATACACCCTGTACACCCCCGTACACCTCGTATATCTCATACATCCCATACATCTGGTACACCGTGTACATCCCCGTTTATCCCCGTACATACTATACATCCCATACATCATGTACATCCTGTACATCCCATACACCTCGTACATATCTGTACATCTCATACACCCCCATACACCCCATACATCCCCCCCCCGTACAGCCCATACATCCCGTACACCTTGTACATCCCCGTACACCTTGTACATCCCATACATTCCCGCACACCCCATACATCCCATAAATCCCCGTACATCCCATACACCCCATACATTGTGTATATCCTGTACACCTCGTACATCCCCATATACCTCATACATCTCATACATCCCATACACCTCATACATCCCCATATATCCTGTACACCCCAATACACTCTGTACATCCCATACATCCCCGTACATCCCAATACACTCTGTACATCCCATACATCCTCATACATCCTGTACATCCCATACACCTCGTACACCCCGTACGTCCCATACACCCCCATACACACCGTACATCCTGTACACCCCGTACAGCCCATACACCCTGTACACCCCCGTACACCTCGTATATCTCATACATCCCATACATCTGGTACACCGTGTACATCCCCGTTTATCCCCGTACATACTATACATCCCATACATCATGTACATCCTGTACATCCCATACACCTCGTACATATCTGTACATCTCATACACCCCCATACACCCCATACATCCCCCCCCCGTACAGCCCATACATCCCGTACACCTTGTACATCCCCGTACACCTTGTACATCCCATACATTCCCGCACACCCCATACATCCCATAAATCCCCGTACATCCCATACACCCCATACATTGTGTATATCCTGTACACCTCGTACATCCCCATATACCTCATACATCTCATACATCCCATACACCTCATACATCCCCATATATCCTGTACACCCCAATACACTCTGTACATCCCATACATCCCCGTACATCCCAATACACTCTGTACATCCCATACATCCTCATACATCCTGTACATCCCATACACCTCGTACATCTTGTACATCCAGTACATCCCATACATCTCTGTACACCCCCATACACCCCGTACATCCCCATATACCTAGTACATCCCATACATCTCATACATCCCATGCACCTCATACATCCCCATATACCTCGTACATCCCATACATCTCATACATCCCATACACCTCATACATCCCGTACATCCCCATACACTCTGTACATTCCCATACATCCCCGTACATCCCCATACATCCATACACCCCCGTACACCCCTACATCCCCATACACTCTGTACATCCCATATATTCCCATACATCCCCGTACATCCTGTACACTCCATACACTGTGTACACCTCGTACATTCCCATACATCCTGTGACGGAAGCGTAGGTAGGACAAAACACACAAAGAAGATGGTAAACACACAAAGCTTTATTGAACTATGAAAGACACTCAATCAGGACAGTTCATGGCACTCCGTGACATGCGGCCTGTAGGGACACCCACAGTAAGCAGGCTCAGGGGGACTCAACAGGACCTTGGCGATGGGGTCTGACCTCAGCACAACCCCAACACAGCTTTCTAAGGACAACATCAGGCTCACGGGACTCAACGGGACCTTGGCTGTGGAGTCTGGTCTCAACACAGCTAGTGCATGCATTTATCCATCAGGTGCTAAAGGGGTGTAACCACATTAACTCTAGAAATTCTGAAGGACCCTCTGCACTCTGGTATATACCCTTTCAAGCAAACTATGCAATAAATAGGGATATTTGGTTCACACATATTGCAATACATGCTTAAGCTGGCCAACTGCGTCAAAGTAATCCCTCTATGGCCAGTCCTACTCTGCTAGCATTGTGTCCACAGTAGCACTTGCGTAGGCAGGGATTACTTTGACGCAGTTGGCCAGCTTAAGCGCACTGGACACCAAGCATATAGCACAATGGCAGCCAAGGTGTCCAGTGCGCCCCCTCACCAACAATTCAACAGTACAAACAGTAAACTACAGAGCCTCGTCATGGCACCCAGTATTATGTAGTTCCTATCTCTCCAATTTTAAGAGCCCCCATAGTAGAGGCACATGTATTTAATGGACAGACCAAGGGCAGATGAACCTGAAGGAGCTCACCCCACCTTAAAGGTACAGGAGCGCACTGGACACCCAGCATGTAGCACAATGGCAGCCAAGGTGTCCAGTGCACCCCCTCACCAACAATTCAACAGTACAAACAGTAAGCTACAGAGCCTCACCATGGCACCCCAGTCCACCTGCCCTTGGTCTATCCATTAAAATACATGTGCCTCTACTATGGGGGCTCTTAAAATTGGAGAGTTAGGAACTACAGAATACTGGGGCTCTATGATGTGGCTCTGTAGCTTACGCATGTATTTGCAAATGTGTGCTAACTAAACCCCTGTTTCTAACGCATACTGCTAGACAGGTTAATTTGGTTTGTTTGCAGGCTGGCTGGCAAGTTAGAGCCGGGAATTGTTCGGTTTGGTTTTTTGACATGCGTCACCCTTCCATGTGCTCCTTGCTGTGAAGGCCAGTTATAGACTGGGGCAGCGGCCATTTGTTGTACTGTTGACTGTGACCATCCCTGAATAGTAGGAGACTATACAAATAAGCTACTAAATGACAGCACACCTCATTCCCTCCTGGCAGAAAGAGAGACATCAAGATTTTCATTCTGCAGGAGCCGTCAATAGGCACATGACATGACTACCTATCAGAAATCCCAGCACGGCCTGAAGACAAAGTATTATGCAAGCCATAGTTATCACATTTATTTTTTGGTGAAACACAGACTGGAATCAAGTAATCAGAAAATGTATAAAACATCATTAGAAACATTTGTACATTTTCATAAAATATTACAGTGAAAATGAAGACAAAGCATTATTTTTTCTCTTTGTTGAGTCATACAGACAGAGCAAAGATGATGAAAAGATACTTACAGGTAACAATAAGAGTAGCATATCAATAAATTAGACAAACTGCAATTATATAAAATTGTCGGAGATTGACTACTAAAGTGAGCAGAAATCAGTCCTCCGATAATCACGTCTCCCTTCTGGTAATATTCATACTCAAACAATGGCTTTTGCATGTAAAGTCTACAACGAGGTGCTGAGCTTCGGGTCAATACGATGCCATAGTATGTGATGTGAAGGATGAGGATGAGCAGGTAACAGACACAGAGGAGCAGAGAACATCTCATGGCACACAGCAGATCCTCTCAGTCACCGGCAGATCTGCCCAGGAGGAGACACAATCACCAGAACTTTATACACATCGACTGAGACCGATTTACACTACAGAACAAAGAAGGGAAGAATAGAAACATCGACTGAGACCGATTTACACTACAGAACAAAGAAGGGAAGAATAGAAACATCGACTGAGACCGATTTACACTACAGAACAAAGAAGGGAAAAATAGAAACATCGACTGAGACCGATTTACACTACAGAACAAAGAAGGGAAGAATAGAAACATCGACTGAGACCGATTTACACTACAGAACAAAGAAGGGAAAAATAGAAACATCGACTGAGACCGATTTACACTACGGAACAAAGAAGGGAAGAATAGAAACATGGACTGAGACAGATTTACACTACAGAACAAAGAACGGAAGAATAGAAACATCGACTGAGACCGATTTACACTACAGAACAAAGAAGGGAAGAATAGAAACATCGACTGAGACCGATTTACACTACAGAACAAAGAAGGGAAGAATAGAAACATCGACTGAGACCGATTTACACTACAGAACAAAGAAGGGAAGAATAGAAACATCGACTGAGACCGATTTACACTACAGAACAAAGAAGGGAAGAATAGAAACATCGACTGAGACCGATTTACACTACAGAACAAAGAAGGGAAGAATAGAAACATCGACTGAGACCGATTTACACTACAGAACAAAGAACGATATTAGTAACATCAATCTGAAAATATGAAATCTATATCCAGCAGTGTAGCTGATCTAACAAAGTTGGTTTATTCTTATATTTCTTACTCAGTACACCTTCAGTAGTTCAGAATTATAATTATTCAATTAGAAGATATATTTCCCTAGAATATATATATTTTTTCTAGTAAAATATCTTACATCCCAGGGTGGGGATGTCCAATAGGGGTGAATGAGTCATATATGATTTGATTTGTTGGGTGTTTGGACACAAGACCCACTCTTCTAGGGAAAATCCACAACAAAAATTGGTCAGTAGAATGAGCTATGGTGTTTAATGAGTTGGAGGGACATGCTGATTAGGATCTGTATTGGTACAGAATTATTGAACCCCTTAGCACTCCGTTGTACAGGATTGGTAGATCCTTTCTGCAGTCTTTCTAGCTGTTTCAAAATGTTCTCACCAATTTACCTTTACTCTCTATTTCATTAGCAATGCTTATCGGAACACAATATTCAGAAAACTCCCCAACAGGGGCAAAGCACTAAAACATTTCACGATTGTCTACACCAGCCTTTCTCAACCTTTTCAACATAGAAGAACTCTTAAAGTAACTTTCCGGTCTCAGGGAACCCCGGCTAAAAATGACTATATCTACAACTCATGATACATTAGTGTGATGGTCAGTGGGAAGAATGCTCCTCACACCTGAGGTCATTGGGAAGAATTTCCCCCCTTACAGGTAGCTAAAGATCAGTGGTGTCAGTGGGAACTTATCTGATAGGCAAAAACCTTTGAAGGAACCCTGTGGTTCCATGGAACCCTGGTTGAGAAACCCTGGTCTATACTGTATGAAAAAATGGGTTTTCATTGCTGTCCATGTCCCTGTAGGAGTGATTACCTTTCTCTTTATTTCCCAATCATCATTCTTACAAAGGAAATAAACGGAAAATTTCAGAAATAGGACTTGGAAAGGGGACACCTACGGTACATGTGATGGAGCATGGCAGACATGTGACTCTGTATCTCTGCTACATTCCATCCATAAAACCTGGCAGAGACACTTCATAGGGACCCGTGGTGTTACAGACAGAGCTTCCAGCAGATCATTGTATGGTGAAAGTGGTTCTAAAGGGAGAAGGTTTCTTACTTTAAGGCATTCTATGCATTAAGGTAAAAAACTTTCTGTATGCAGCCCCCCAGCCCCCTCCTTATACTTACCATTGGCTCCTGCTGCTGTCAATCACAGGCCATTGATGTCTATTGACACACAGAGCTAGCTTGGGAGCAGGCCCACACAAGTGCCCCCATAGCAAGCGACAGCAGACAGGGCCGTTACAAGGGGTAGGAAGAAGGGGTGGCTGCCCTGGGCACAGACGCTGCCCTGCTGGAACAAGGGTCTTGACGAAACAACGTACCTCTGTGTGGTGGTTAAACAAGTGCCTGCATAGGGTACATCATTTTATTAAGGGGATGAGGAGAGAGGAGAGAGAAATTAGACATGGCTCAGGCAGAATTGTTTCACTGGTAACAAATCTCACACTATCTACAGTAAATGGTTTATTGAAAGGCCACAGGTCTATGTGCTATGACAGCTTTTGAAAACTAGTGTGTTACCTGGGCTCTGGGGGAACCATTTTTGCATCTTAGCAGGAGTTTAATACCATTGTGGAACAAGAGGACGGGTCCAAGTGGATAGCTAGAGTGTCCTAAAACAGTCCCTGGTGGAAGCAAAACATTTTCTCTAAATGGTAACTGGTACCAACTATACTGGGGAAATATTTCCCGACTCCTCCCTCAATTGCAAATGACAGTGCGACTAAAAGGGGATGTGTTAAATGTATGGGGATGTAGCAGAAAGTAATGTTACTGGCGCTGCAGGACTCCCTTTCATCCATGAGATGGCAGCAGCAGGTGTGCTTTATATCTTGTGATTGTCTTTGGGCTGCGACATTCTGGGAGATGTAGTTTGGAGGGGGATTAGAATCATTGACTACAGTATCCAGTGATGCCTGAGATCAGGAGACGTTTTAAGAATAGAAAATCCCATGAAAGAGTAAGGCAGATGTGGAGAACACCAACCAGTGACTGAAAAAAGACTGGTGTGACTCGCTGGGAGTGGTAAGAGCCGCTGATCTGCAGTATGCTGATCGCTGATGTACCCTGACCCAGCAAGCTCGAGTAAGCTAGGCTTTGTTGCACCATCAGCTGTTCCGGTACCCTTTCTGGATCTCCAGTCTGTGAACCAGGCTGCTGCTATTCAGACCCACTTAAAGAATCACAAAGGTGAACTGCCAGAGTGTTGTCATCTTTCCTGCCACAAGTAAGAGTCAGTAAATAAAGGAGGGCCCCTCCAACACTTCAGCCAATGGATACAGGAGGATTCCAGACAGAGAGAGTGGTGAGTGGGTCACAGACCTACAGTTAGTCTGAGCCTTTGATAGTGTCCACTTGCAAGAAGTTGGCATGTCCTTCTCCCAATGTCTTCAAGGGCCCCAACCTAGCCGGTAGAAGGTTCACTTTAAGGACTATAGTTGGACAACTTTATCCTGAAGGCAGACTTGTGTTTAACTTTAAATTCTTCTCCTCAGGACTAACCCTAGTCCCCTTGTCTGAGAGCTCTCAAGTGGCATAGCCTGATCTCTGTTATTACTTTTGTGGTCACTTGGGGCAAATCATCTCATATAGAGAGCTATTGTAAGGGATTTCCGGCAAGAAGGATCACAATCGGGAACGCGCATGCACGAAAGAGATCCTGCAGAAGAATTGCCGGTTGTGCGCAGGCACGCAGGAATGAGCGATTGCACACATGCACGCACACGTGCACACACACGGTGAAGATTGGCGCCAGACAGGCTATTTAAGGTGTGTCTCTGCCCATATTCAGTGCTGACTGGTTTTCAGCTCCCCCTGTGTCCTGCTTGTTCCTGTGCGTTTCCTTTGGTGCTGACCCGGCTTGTTCCTGACCCAACTCTGAGTACTCTCCTGCCCCCCGGTTCCTGACTTCGGCTCTGATCCTGACTTTGGCTTTTCCTCCTGATTCTGTACCGCGCTGCCCGACTGTTATGACCCTGGCTATCCTACGACTCCGCTCCAGTCCTGTGTCCTGGCTGCATACCTGGCTCTGCTGTGCATCTGGCAACCCACTGTACCTGCCTGGTCTATTACCACAGTATCCAAATCAGAGGATATCCTGCCTATCAAGGTCATCATCTGCAAGAGCCGCAAGCAAACCTCTGGCGCTCTTGTCCCCCTGGACCCTAGACGCCCTCTATTCCAACTTCAATGGGGTCAGGGCTAGGGATACAAGTGAGGCCGACCTCGTCAATTCAGCCTCCCATCAGGTACGTGACAGCTACAGTTTATGCCGTTGGGGATCACAGTATATGCTGGAATTTAAAATCTCTGCAAGGGATCCTGTGAATCTAATTGTGTGCTCATTATTATGTTTATGCTGGTTGACTTTATCTTTTCAATACATTCTATTATTCTTTCATAGAGTTGTAAGTCTAATTCTTGTGTGCTTGTTAAGGTTCACAGAAAGATAAACTGGTGGTGTCAGTGGGACTGAGGCCTCACATAGGGCTAAACAAGAGCAGAGCACCAAAATCAACCATTGGCTCCTGAGGGTGAGGCACTACATGTTGGGGCTGGTCCAGGATTCCTCTGCTGGATGTGCCAGGAAGTCATTTAATGAGCCAGAAGAAGATAACCATGGAGCCCACAGCAGCTGATAAGTGGTCCCAAGAAAAAATGGGTAACTGGAACTGTGTGGTGATTGGTATAGTGTACCTGGGGGCACATGGTCTGAAGAACAGGTGTGACAGACACCAGTAGCGTTGGTCCCTGGCCATCAAGTATTCATCCTTAACTGTGAAATCCATACACTCGTCACACCTGTGTCCTGACAGAATGGAAGAAAGGGATTCCTGCTGTGCTGCAAGAGGGAAGTCTCCAACTGGCTGGTTCAATTGAAGTCCAGTTAATCCAATTAGGCAGACCAAGACCAAATCCAGAAAGCTCTGGGCGAGCCACATCTGACCCAAAAGTAGCCACCTCCGCTCCTGCCATGACCATTAAAGGTCTCTCAGCTTCTCTTGTGGCTGAGTTTGGGAAGCTATTAGAAGGTCTTCAATTCAAGCCATCGAGGAGTGGGAAGTGGCTGACAATGTCAAGAGTCAGAGAGTAATCAAGAGCCTACGGGGTCCAGATTCAGACACAATCTAGAATCTAAAGAACGATAAGATGCTCTGCACCTGAATGCCTGGAGGCTCTTCGAGAAATCTATGTGAGAGTCAAAAAGTTGATCTCTCTCTCCAAGCATACTTGACAACAAGAGAATGAGAAGCTGTCAGACTATGTCAGGTGACTAGGCAAAATTCTTCACCAAGTTATAGTGAAAGGTGGTATGGAAGTGGAAGCTGCCATTAAGGCCTTTTATAGCACGTTCAGAAAGGGGCCCAGTCTTTAGTAATAAATAAATATAAAGGCCACAAAAAAATTTTTTTTTTCCAAAAATATATGAATTGTGCTCAATCGCAAAAGAATCCGTGCTCCAAAATTCTTCAAAAAATGTGCTCCCATCATCCGTGATTAATGCTCTATCCGCACTCACCGGATGGGGTGAACTCTTTGCTGAGATGGTAAAAGAGTCAAACAAGCTGAAAGTGACTGGGCGTGTCCAGAGAACTCTGTACTCAATACCCTCCAGAAACGACTCCCACGATTTTACCTCCTTTTTTTCACACAAATAGATCTTTCTTTCGGTGGTATTTGATCACCTGTGCACTTTTTATTTTTCATGCTATAAACAAAAAAAGACCAAAAATTTTGATTGCTTTGTGTGACAGTTATAGCGTCTACAAACTATGGTATAGATACTGCAATTTACGTCATTTTTTTGCTATACAGCGCTGTGCTAGTTTAATGGACAATTGTGCGGTCATGCAATATGGTACATAAATGTAATTTATGTCCTTTTTTTCACACAAATAGAGCTTTCTTTTGGTGGTATTTGATCACCTGTGCATTTTTTATTTTTGGCGTTATAAACAGAAAAATTTTGAAGAAAAAAAATTTTTTTGAAAAAAACTATATTTTCGCATTTCGGTCGTAAAAAATATCCAAAAAAAACTTAAATTCTGTCATAAATTTAGGCCAAAATGTATTCTGCTCCATATTTTTGGTTAAAAAAAATCCCAATAAGTGCATATTTATTGCTTTGTGTGACAGTTATAGCGTCTACAAACTATGGGAGAGATAATGGAATTTACACAACTTTTACTTTCTGACTGCCCATCACATTTCATGGGGTGCTAAAATACCAGGACAGTACAAACACCCCCAAATACCAGGACAGTACAAACACCTCCAAATACCAGGACAGTACAAACCCCCCCAAATACCAGGACAGTACAAACACCTCCAAATACCAGGACAGTACAAACACCCCCAAATACCAGGACAGTACAGACACCCCCAAATACCAGGACAGTAAAAACACCCCCAAATACCAGGACAGTACAAACACCCCCAAATACCAGGACAGTACAAACCCCCCCAAATACCAGGACAGTACAAACACCCCCAAATACCAGGACAGTACAAACACCCCCAAATACCAGGACAGTACAAACACCTCCAAATACCAGGACAGTACAAACACCCCCAAATACCAGGATAGTACAAACACCCCCAAATACCAGGATAGTATAAACACCCCCAAATACCAGGACAGTACAAACACCCCCAAATACCAGGACAGTACAAACACCTCCAAATACCAGGACAGTACAAACACCCCCAAATACCAGGACAGTACAAACACCCCCAAATACCAGGACAGTACAAACACCTCCAAATACCAGGACAGTACAAACACCCCCAAATACCAGGACAGTACAAACACCTCCAAATACCAGGACAGTACAAACACCTCCAAATTCCGGGACAGTACAAACACCCCCAAATACCAGGATAGTATAAACACCCCCAAATACCAGGACAGTACAAACACCCCCAAATGACCCCTTTTCGGAAAGTAGGCACCATAAGCTATCTGCTGAGAGGCATATTGAGTGCATGGAAGATTTTTTTTTTCCACAAGTTTCTGGAAAATCACAAAAACATTTTTTTTTTTTTACACAAAATGATTTATTTCTCACACAAGCCATGGGTATACAGTGAGGAACAGAAGTATTTGAACCCCCTGCGATTCTGAAAGTTCTCCCACTTAGAAATCACGGAGGGGTCTGAAATTCACATTGTAGGTGCATTCCCACTCTGAGAGACAGAATTAAAAAAAAATTCAGGAAATCACATTGTATGATTTTTTTAAAGAATGTATTTGTCTTGAACTGCTGAACAGAAGAATTTGAACATCTAAGAAACAGCAAGAATTCTGGCTTTCAAAGGCCTGTTACTGTGCCTTTAAAAAGTCCACCTCTACTCCACTCATTAATCTAACTTAGTAGCACCTGTCTGAGCTGTTAAAAGACACCTGTCCACCCCACAGTCAGTCAGATGCAAACTACTACCATGGGCAAGACCAAAGAGCTGTCAAAGAGACACCAGAGACAAAATTGTGGACCTCCACAAGGCTGGAAAGGGCTACGGGGCAATTGCCAAGCAGCTTGGTGAAAATAGATCAACTGTTGGAGCAATTGTTAGAAAATGGAAGAGGCTAAAGACGACTGTCAGTCTCCCTGGGACTGGGGCTCCATGCAAGATGTCACCTGGTGGGGTATCACTGATGATAAGAAAGGTGAGGAATCAGCCCAGAACTACAAGGGAGGAGCTGGTCGATGACATAAAGAGAGCTGGGACCACAGTTTCAAAGGTCACTGTCGGTAGAACACTAAGCCGTCATGGTTTCAAATCATGCATTGCACGGTTTGGTTCCCCTGCTCAAGTCATCACATGTCCAGGCCCGTCTGAAGGTTCCCCTGCTCAAGTCATCACATGTCCAGGCCCGTCTGAAGTTTGCCAATAACCATCTGGATGATCCAGAGGAGGCATGGGAGAAAGTCATGTGGTCAGATGAGACCAAAGTAGAACTTTTTGTTTTAAACTTCACTTGTCGTGTTTGGAGGAAAAAGAAGGATGAGTTGCATCCCAAGAACACCATCCCTACTGTGAAGCATGGGGGTGGTAACATCATGCTTTGGGGGCGCTTTTCTGCGAAGGGGACAGGACGACTGCACTGTATTAAGGAGAGGATGAATGGGGCCATTTATTGTGAGATTTTCAGCAACAACCTCCTTCCCTCAGTCAGAGCATTGAAGATGGGTCCTGGCTGGGTCTTCCAACATGACAACGACCCGAAGCACACAGCCAGGAGAACCAAGGAGTGGGTCCGTAAGAAGCATATCAAGGTTCTGGAGTGGCCTAGCCAGTCTCCAGACCTAAATCCAATAGAACATCTTTGGAGGGAGCTGAAACTCCGTGTTGCTCAGCGACAGCCCCGAAGCCTGACAGATCTAGAGGAGATCTGTGTGGAGGAGTCGGCCAAAATCCCTGTTGCAGTGCAAACCTGGCCAAGGACTACAGGAAACGTCTGACCTCTGTAATTGCAGACAAAAACTTCTGTACCAAATATTAACACGGATCTTCTCAGGGGTTCAAATACTTCTGCTCAGCCGTGCAAGACAAATACATTCTTTACAAATCATACAATGTGATTTCCTGAATTCTGTCCTCAGAGTGGGAATGCACCTACAATGTGAATTTCAGACCCCTCCATGATTTCTAAGTGGGAGAACTTGCAAAATCGCAGGGTGTTCAAATACTTCTGTTCCTCACTGTATATGGAATTACACCCCAAAATACATTCTGCTACTTCTCCTGAGTATGGGGGTACCACATGTGTGATTTTTTTGGGAGTCTAGCTACATACAGGAGCCTGAAATCCAATGACCACTTTGAAAGCCTGAAGGTGCGTAACTTCCTCATTTCACTTCCTCACTACCCATCACAGTTTCGGAGGCCCTGAAATGCCAGGATAGCACCAAACCCCCCCAAATGACCCCTTTCTGGAAAGTAGACACCCCAAGGAATTTAAAAAGAGGCATGGTGAGTATTTTGAAGATCTAATTTTTTCTCATAAGGTTTTGAAATATACACTATACAATATACAATATAGACGTACACTTCACCCTTACTCTTATATATGGTTGACCTCCGCCATTTTGTTGAAGTCAGCACGGGCGCGGCCATCTAAATGGGGTCAATATCCCCGCTGACAGCGATCACTGACACTGGTGATCTTGATGTGATTATTTAGTTACTATGTATATATTACGAGACACTCCACTCTATGGACATGTTAGCAACAAACTTGCGGCTCACTCAGAAGAAAAGGTTTAAGTAGCAATTATGTAAACAAAATAAATAACATTGTATTACATCCATTATAAACTTACCCAAAATGACATACTATATGTTAACAACATTAAGATGCCAAATCGAGTATGTATTAAAAGGCATGATTAAAATAAAACTTAAATAAAATAAAATAATATTAAATATAGAAAAATAAAATAATGAAAAATAAATACAAATTAAAATAAATAAATAAATTAAATAAAAATAAAATTATTTAAAAATACATATGTGAGTTTAAGGAATCACTCATTCTACATATACCCCATTTATACCATATTACATATTACCTATCAATATATCAATCATATTAATCCTGTTGTTTTCATACAAAAAAGATATTAGCACTGATTACACCTCAACATAACTATTATACAAGATTATACTGTCTTTGTAAACATGCAAGATTCTATCCCGGAATGATCCCATATAATATATTTCATTATAAATCACTAATAAAGCATGAAAGGTCAGATTCCTTGTTCAAGCCTCCTGGTGCTAAACGACCTAATTCATATATCCATGAAGATTCCTTGTTACTTGTCTCCCTTACTAAATGATCGCCCCTCCAATGTGGAATGTGCTTCTCTATACCCCAATATTCAACCGTATCTACCTCTCTATTATGATGTTTGCGGAAATGATGATACGTAAAACCTCTACTAATATTGTGTACATGTATATGCGCTTTCATGCGTCCTTTAAAACTGCGTTTAGTGACACCTATATACAAAAGGCTGCATGGACATGTTAAAGCATTACAACACCTTTGGTGTCACAGGATAGGAATTGTTTCATCATATATTGTTTTCCATGTTTTGGGTTCTGACAATCATGCCTTCGTTTAGGATTGCCGGATGTCTTTCTGCAACTATAACGTCGACCACATTTATAAAACCCAACACCTTGGAAAAAACTAAGTGCGGTATTTCTAGTCATGGGGGGTTCTAATATACTTTTGACCACACTATCTCTAATATTAGGTGCTTTTTTTGTATATATATTTAGGTTTATCTATAATAATATTTTTTTAGGTCTTTATCTAATTTGAGAATTTTCCAATGCTGATTTGTAATGTCTTGTACATTTGTATATTGTTTGGTGTGTGGCAATACTATAGATACATCTATATTGTCAGTATTAGATGGACATTTACTCTCTAATAGACTACTTCTATCTACAAGTTCTGATTCTTTACTTTCTCTTCCTATTATTTCTGTCTTGTATCCTTTATCCGTAAACCTCTGAATGAATACTTTACTTTGTTCTCTATAATCCTTTATATCTGTGCAGTTTCTCCTCAAACGAAGGAATTGTCCCCTAGGTATATTCTTTATTCACGGTTTGTAATGACAACTGTCAGCCGGTATGTAAGAGTTTCTATATGTTCTTTTTAAATCATTTCTGGTACGTAATTGCATACCAGTATTTATCAACCAGATATCCAAGAAGTTCATTTCTTTATCATCTTTGTTCCAACTTAATCTGATCTTCTTATTATTTTTATTTAGACTCTCATAGAAATTAATAAGTGTTGTTTCATCACCATTCCAGATCAATATTAAATCATCTATAAAGGGGGCGCATGCGTGGCCGGCTCGGGATGGACGCGCTAGAACTACAGCTCCGTCCACCCGCCAGCATAGAAGCGGCACACTACAGCCCCAGGGAAAACAAAGCACATAAATCAGTTCCCGGAAGGTGCCCGCAGCCCACTAGACATGCCCCGCAGGAACAAGAGCCCCGGGCAACCAGGGAAACTAATTTCTTCCCGGCCGTTGTGCCGGGAATTCAAGATGGCGGCCGCCATACAAACATGCAGGGAGACAGCAGAAGCCAGGAGGAGGACTACAGGTCCCAGCCTGTGGATCCCAGGCTGCAGCATCAGCTCTATCCAGGGGACCCTGGTGATTTATCACCCCCACTGTCACCCACGACCTGCAGCCCAGCTAAATCACAGCCACGGATAGACAGTGACCCTGATGACACCTGCCAGGCCCTAAATCTTCTGCCTCAGCCATCACATTCCACCCTGCCTGGTATTGACACATTCCCAGCATCTGACCAACCACTGATGGAAATCTGCATGAAGAACATGCTAAGATCACTGCTCCAAACTCTGCATAATGATATTTCTGCGCCATTAACCCAAATTACTACCCTGGTGCAAAGACAGGAACGCAGAATCCGCCATATTGAAACCAACATAGCAGACATAATAGAAGCGCACAATGATTTGATTGATGCTCATGCAGATCACGCGTCAGATATCGAACAACTCAACCTAAAATTGGCCGACATGGAGGATCGATCACGCCGCAATGATATTCAATTTAGGGGGATCCCAGAAACAGTTTCTAATGAAGCATTAGTGCCGTATTTGCATCACTTCCTCAAGCTTCTAATCCCAACACTCTCCGAAGTAGAGGCCATAATCGATCGAGCACATCGACTCCCTAAGCCTTCATTCCTGTCAGCATCCGTCCCTAGAGACGTGCTCGTTCGAATACACTTCTACCATATTAACCTCCCTGGCGGTATTCCTGAGTGTAGCTCGGGGTAACATTTCAGTACCAAAAGCGGTAACCCCCTCCTGAGCTACACTCGGGCTTACCCTGCGGCACTGCTCCGGCATTTGTTCTTCACTTACCTTACCCTGCGCTCCCACGATGTGTCCCCTGCAGTGTCCCCGGCCATCTCCTCCGGCCGATGCCGGCATCCGGCTTCTGTGTCCTGTCCCTGTGACGTTGGGACGTACGGGCGCCGCCGGCAAATTTAAAAATTTTAAAAAATGTCATTTTTTTTTTTTACATTTTACATAGTAAAACATTGCTGTCTCAACCAATTTCACATACATTGTGTCCCGAGTGCTTTGTCCTGTGCCCTGCCTGCATTTTGTCTGTTCTTTCTGCCTGGAAACTGAGAAATGTCCATGGCGTCCAAAAAGTGTCCCTTTAGGTCAAAAGCGGTTTAGATCAGCTAGAGAACAGCGATAGTAAATCAGAACCACTTGCAGAATTGAGTGATAATGATTGGTGGGGGAAATTCCTCTTGGCGCTCTATTTCACATTTCAGTGTTTTTGGTTTGATTATATTATTGAATTAAATTTTTTATTATTTTTATATTATTTTTATGATTATTTATTAAATTATAATTTATGATTTTGTGTTTCAAATTTTATCATACTCGGGATGTTTACTAGACTCTTGTTCAGACAGATTTCAGTGAGTTTTTCCTAAAAATTACAGTCTACAATATAAAAAATATAATTATTTCTGTGCAAAAAAATGGTACCGCTTTCAGCACCAAAAATCTGAAATAATCATACCGCCAGGGAGGTTAAGGAGAAAATTATGATGGCGGCTAGAAATCCACCTCCACTCCCATCCTCACATGCGAATCTGCGTCTCTACGCCGATTTATCCAAGGCCACACTTTCCAACAGGAAAAAAATGATACCAATCACGAAAGCGCTCAGAAATCATAGTATGGCCTATCAATGGGGATTCCCCACAAAATTAATAGTACGACACCAAGGCAGGATCTATACTATTAAAAACCTAGAGGCCGGTTTGGACTTCCTTAAGGCCTGGAGTATTTTGCTTGCAGATCCACAGAAGAACAACCCTGGTTCCATCCAAAACATGGAAGCGACCTGAAGGGCCGTGCGGCTCAAGCCGCGTTTACACTCCTTGCTATTTTTCCCTGGAGGCGCTCTTTGACCACTCCTATCTCTGGCGATCGGCCTACACCCAATGACTCTCTCTTTTAGAATTTTGTATATTTATGACCCTCCCAGAGGTCACAACCTGTTTGAATCCCCCATTTTTGAAGTAGCAATCCTGGCTACATTGTTTACTTGCATTATACGCAAGTGTTTTTTTACTGTTGTTCTTTCCCGTTACACCCATCCCTCCCCCTGGCACCACCAAGTATATATCCCTGACACAAGACCTCAACCTCATAACCCTGACTACCACCAAAAAACTTCCCAAGTATGTCTGTACTCCGAGAACCCGCCTACAAATGATTACCATCACATCTCTTAATGTGCGAGGCCTCAATTCCCCCTTCAAGAGATCGATGCTATCAAGAGAAATCAGAAAATCTCAAACAGATCTATTCTTCATACAGGAATCTCACTTCGCCACAGAAAAGACCCCTAAACTTTATCTGCACCGATTCTCTCAACTATTCTTGGCAACAAACATGAAAAAGAAAACGGGGTTATTATTGCGGTTAACGACGCTCTCTCCTTCCAACCTATCTCCACCGTAATCGACCCACAAGGTCGATACATTATCTTGATATGCCAAATCAACGAGGTCACTTACACTTTGGTGAACATATACGGCCCAAATAGCAAGCAAATAAGATTCTACCGTAAACTCTACAACCTCATCTCCCAACATAAACAAGGCAGACTCATTATTGGCAGAGACTTTAATGTTCTTAGCGATTCACTCTTAGATTCCTCTTCTAATAAGAAATCCACCAACCTTAACCTAAACCGCTTCCTACACGACCATGATCTATACGACATCTGGAGATGCCAACACGGTATGGAAAGAGACTACACCTACTTTTCACCTCCACATCTCTCGTACTCTAGAATTGACTTGTTTATCACCGACAAATGGACGTTACAACACGTCTCATCATCCAACATCGGTACTATAACCTGGTCTGACCATGCACCGATCACCATATCCTTGGACGAGAGCCGACGGTCGGCGACCCCACCTATTTGGAGACTCAATTCTACACTTTTGAATCTTCCGGAAAACCAGAAATTTATATTAGATGCCCATTACCTCTTTTTTGAAACTAACACCACCCCGGATATCTCTATTACCACACTTTGGTTAACATATAAAGCTTATATGAGAGGTATCCTCATCCAATTAAATTCTCGCATTAAAAAAACAATGGTCCCAGCAAATTGACCAACTCCTAACTTCCATACGCATGAATGAAGACACTAACAAACAAAATCCGAACTCCACCACAACCGCGGCCTTAAACCGAGATAGGAATACACTATGTACCATCCTATTACACACTTATGATTTGAACCTCCAAAAAACAAAATCTCAATTCTATGCGCTTGGTAACAAAACAAACTCTCTCCTTGCCAAAACCATCAAACAAAAACGGCTTAAAAACAAAATCTCCACGATTCAACACCCAATTTCAGGTGTTCCATTGTCCAACCCACAAGATATAGCTAACGCGTTTGCGTGCTACTACCAATCTCTATACAATATAAAGGATGACGCAAACACGACCCAACCAACAAACACGTCGATCGAGAATTTCCTACGTCATACCGAGCTCCCCCATCTTACGCCTTCTCAACTAGCCTCTCTCTCTGTGCCGATTTCACCCACAGAGATCGAGAAAACCATAAACAAACTCCCCATGAACAAATCACCGGGAAACAACGGCTTTACCAATGAATTTTATAAAACGTTTGCGTCCAATCTCAAACCACACCTCTCTGATCTCTATAACTACGTCCCTTCTAAAGGGGAATTTTCCCCTGACATGCTACAATCAATAATCTCTACTATCCCGAAACCAGGTAAAGACCCCCAATTAGTTCAGAATTATAGACCAATTTCAATGCTAAACACAGACCTAAAAATTTATGCCAAGATAATAGCTCAACGACTGCTCCCATACCTTCCCACGCTAATCCACTCTGACCAAGTAGGATTCACACCAGGTAGACAGGCCCCTGACGCGACTCGACAAATTATATCACTACTACACCACCTTGAATCAGACAACCAACCCTCACTCCTCCTATCACTTGACGCAGAAAAAGCATTTGACCGCATTCACTGGCAATTCATGACGCTTACTCTCCAAAAATTTGGAATTATGGACTGGATGCTGTCAGCAATTCTATCCTTATACTCCAAACCCTCAGCTAGAGTCCACACCAATGGCACGCTCTCGCAACCATTCCAAATATCTAACGGTACTAGACAAGGCTGCCCTCTTTCCCCCATAATCTTCGCTTTACTCATCGAACCCCTGGCATCCAACCTTAGAAATGACCCCAATTTCTCGGGAATTAAATTTCTTAAGCACGAATACAAAATCAGTCTTTTTGCAGACGACCTTATTCTAATGATTACGAACCCCTACAAATCGCTTACTTCGATACGCTCACACATACATACCTACGCAGATGTCTCATATTATAAACTTAACGAACCCAAGTGCTCTCTCTTAAACCTTCATACCCCTGCTCCCACCCAAAACCTGCTTGCAAAACGATTCCCTATTAAATGGGAAAAACATAATATCCCCTATTTGGGGATTAAATTAACTGGCAAAACCAATCAACTCTACGCAGCTAATTTTAAACCGTTACTTGACACAATTCCACAGGAGCTTAGGAGCTTACGTACAACCACTTTATCAATGTTAGGCAGAGTAGCTTCTATCAAAATGTGCATATTGCCTAAAATATTATATATCTTCCGTACACTGCCTGTTCCTATACCCTCCTCCTTCTTCTCTACACTTCAAAAAATTCTAAATAAATTCCTATGGAACTCCAAACGGCCTAGATGCTCCACAAACCTCCTGATACGTCCGCCCTCCAGAGGGGGAGCCAGCCTCCCACATTTAAAATCCTATTACCAAGCGGTCTTATTGGACCAGCTCTTCTACTGGTGGCACCCTACCCAAGACAAAACTTGGACTGTCATGGAAACCTCCATGTACCCGTCAGGTGCCCTGACAGATCTACTATTTACACCACGTACAACGCAGACTAGACCTCTACACACACACACCCATGTATCCAGGCCTCTCTGATGGCTTGGCATGATTTCCTGACATATACTCATTCCCACAAGGCTAATCTACGAATCCCTACCCCAATATCTTCTCTGCAGCTCTTATCCCCCCATTTGAACCTGACATCTTGGAAAGCGTTTGGCATACATTATATCCAAGATCTCTACAACACCCATAAACCAGATTCTGTCCAGACCCTTCAGGAGAAATTCCATCTTCCTGATACAGAACAATTCACTTTTATGCGAATATTCCATTTGCTCCATAAAACAAACATGCCACTTGAAATTGACCTCCCAGCTACTGCGCACCATTCCTTCCACAAGACTATTTACCCAAAGAAAGGAATTTCTACCTTTTTATACATTACTAACTGAAGCACAATTTATAACCCATACGTCATCCCTGACTAACTGGGAGAAGAATCTGCTTCTCCCAACAACCCCACAATCATGGCAAACAACGTTTACCATCACATACAAAGCCTCGAAATGTAGCTCCCACTGGGAATCATATTTGGAAATTCTCCACCAATGCTACTTAACCCCTACCAAATTATCTTTATACTATCCACAACAATCACAAACCTGCTGGAGACATTGTGGCAAAACTGGCTCGCTCTTCCATTTGCTCTGGTCATGCAAATCCCTCAAGTCGTATTGGAATAAAGTGTTCCAAATAATCTCTTCAGTCACAGATTTACCAACAACCCCAAATCCCGGTCTAGCCCTCCTTCATTTAACGATAGAAAAATTCCCCATACGCTCACGCACCATTATCATACACATCCTAGCAGCAGCAAAGACCAACATTACCAAATTATGGCGGTCTACGTCGCCTCCCTTACTATCCCGTCTAGTTGCTGATCTCAACTTACAATGTGAGATGGAGCGCAGAACAGCCCTCCGAAACTCTTCCTACCATAAATTCATACTACACTGGTCTCGATGATTAAAACACCCCAATTGCTCAATTACCTGATTACTAACCCTAAACCTTATAGGATGCTATAATTGTATCTCATTGGTGCCCTCCTCTCTCCCTCTCCCACTTTCCCTTTCCCCTTTCTCTTTCCCTACCTAGTCCCTTATGTTTCATGTTTTTCAGTAAGGTTCACAAACCAACGAGCATACCTCTCATGTACACATGATTACAAAAAATCGGGCTCCCAGCCAAACGGGGGGGGGGGGGGGGTCTGTTACCTCTTCTTTCATCGCATATGTTGTTAACCTGCTAATGTGAACCTTGTACTCGACTGTTTCTATACAGTGTTATGTTTGTTAAGAAATTTAAAAACTTTTCAATAAAAATTATTTGAACATAAATCATCTATAAATCTGTTATACATAATTAATTCTCCTTTAGTATCATTAAATATTACTACCTCTTCATATTTGGCCATGTATAAATTCACAATACTGAATCTAGTGCCCATGGCCACGCCTCTTATCTGTAAATAATATGTATTCTGGTACCCTCCATGGACTGGATGGCAACAACTTCCTTTCTGTGCTCTACACCCGACTGCTTGACACTGGTGATGGTCTAGAGCATAGGCTCATCCATTTATGACCTACTGTACTGACGATGACACAAAATCCGTAGTTTCCACATCCCATACTTCATCCCCCCCACAGATCTCTGCTTTTTACGTTTTTAATTAACTCAGTCATATATTTGGAAAACTCAGGATGTTCTTTATATCATCAACCATATATGAGTAAGGGTGAAGTGTACATCCAATCACAACCCCCTGATGAAGCCACGTGACCTGTGGCGTAACGCGTAGGGAGAGGGGCTACGACGTCACTCTTAACACACAAGGACGCCGAGTATGCACTGTGTGCGGCGCACACAGCTAAAGAGTTTCATTTTATCAAGCGGTTTTAATATTTTAACAATGTGTCAGGAATGGACTCAGCACTGGTGGTGGGACTCACCTGCCGTGTGGGCTGCAGTACCAGGGCTGACCAGCGGGTGCTCTCAGCAGCCAGAAGCTCACTTCTGCAGTCAGCCAACACCTGGGGCTGATTACTGCAGGTGTATTTAAGGAATGACCAGGCCTGTGATCTGTGCCTTGGTGTAAATGTTTCCCATGAGCCCTTGTATCCTGTTCCTGTGTGCTATATACTCCGTTGCCGACCTCTGCTTGTTACTGATCCTGCTCTTCTCCTGTTTAACCCCTGGCTTGCCTGACTACTCTTCCGTCTGATCCCTGGTACTGTATTTGCTTGCACCCTGCTGAACCTGGCTTGTGACCTGACCATTCTTAGCTCGCTCCTCTTGTACCTCACTGTCCGCATAATACCGACCCGGCCTGTCTGACCACGCATACCGTACCCGATCATCCATCCATCCGGCTCGGATCAGACCAGTGTATCTGTCTGCCTCTTCCAAATTAGATTCCGTTCCTGCACTCCCCTGTCAGTACTCTCTACCACCGCAGGTCACACTCGGGGGTTGCGACCTGGTTCCAGTCTGCACCAAGTCCATCCCCACCATCAGGGGCCCTGGTGAACAGCAGGCTCGGACTTAGACCCCGCGCCCTGAGGGTATCCGTGCGATGGGCTGCTAGAGACTCTGCCAGGCGGCTTAACAGTACCAAACAGCCCGCCTGACCATTCCACCTCTCCAGCCCTGACTACGCCTGTGTTCTTGAAGCCTGCTACTTCCCTGTGTCAGTCCACACATTTCTGGTCACACCCGGATCCCTAACACAATGTGAGGGCATATTTGGGCACATAATAAAATATAAATCTCAAAGGATAAGGCACTATGTTCCTATTTCTTTCTTATGGTATGATACCGAGGAAAATGTGAGGGGGAGGAGGAGATAAGCAGCGGCAGAGGGAGTGAGAGATCCCTGGAGGGATACTGACTTATGAGCAGAGGAGCATTAGCAAGCACCTAAGGGATACCCACCACTGTTTATACAGTGCAACACAAAACACAGAGTTCCAATTGTGAACAAAAAGCGATCTAAGCCTTTATATAGGCTGATAAGGAGGTGAGCGCATAACCGGATCACACTCAGGAGTCGCTGGAAATCACCGATTGTGGATCACTTTATTATTAATATGGGAACAGTCACATATTTTTCACCGGAGACGTTTATTTGTTTGTTTTTTGGATCACATATTGTTGTCTGAATAATCAATATTTTGTCATCATCAGAGACTTTATTTTATTTTCATTAACCTCCCTAGTGGTCTGATTATGTCCATATTTCTGTGCTTTGCATGGAAATATGTATTTTTTTTATTGTAGTCCTGTAATTCCTAGGAATAACTCACTGAAATCTGTCCGAACAAGAGTCTAGTAAACATCCCGGGGAGGATAAAACTTGAAACACGAAATCATAAATTATAATTTAATAAATAATCATAAAAAAAAATATAATAATACATTTAATTCAATAATATAATCAAATCAAAAACACTGAAATGTGAAATATAGCGCCAAGTTGGCACATCGCTGAGCTCAGTCGCAGAATCGTTTTCAGTGTCTGATGATGAATTTCCCCCACCAATCATTATCACTCAATTCTGCAAGTGGTTCTGATTTACTATCGCTGTTCTCTAGCCGGTCTAAAACCGCGTCTGACCTAAAGGGACGCTTTTTGGACGCCATGGACGTTTCTCAGTTTCCAGGCAGAAAGAACAGTAAAAAATGCAGGCAGGGCGCCGGACAAAGCACTCGGGACATAATGTATGTGAAATGGTTGGATACAGGAATGTTATACGATGTGATTTTACTGTATTTAGTGAATGTCACTTTTTGTCATTTTCAAATTTGCCGCCAGTTCCATCCCCCGTACGTCCCGACGTCGCAGGGAACAGAACCCAGATGAGAGATACCGGCATCCTCCGGAGGACATTACAGGGGACACTGCAGGAGGGACATCGCGGAGCGCAGGACAAGGTGAGAGAAGAACAGATCCCAGATCAGCGCCGCATGGTAAGCCCGAGTGTAGCTCGGGGGGGTCACCGCTTGTGGTACTGAAACTTTACCCCGAGCTACACTCGGGAATACCGCCAGGGAGGCTACACGGCACATTGTATAGGATATATATATATATCACACTTATATTATTACTGTTTGTTCACATACTATCAAGTTGTTATACTTATTGTTAGTAATTAGGAGCGCAACATTTATTTATTTATTTAATTAGTACAGTGTCAGTTTTTTTTTTTTTTGCACTGATCACTGTATTGGTGTCACTGAGGATGTCAGTGACCCCAAGTCAGTTCCCCCCCCCAGTGTCAGAATGCCCACCGCAGTCCCGCCATAAGTCGCTGATCGTCGCAATTATTGGTATAAAAAAAATCCCAGTATCTATACCGCCATTTGTAGACGCTATAACTTTCACGTAAACCAATTAATTTACACATATTAGGAATTTTTTTAGCAAAGACATGTCGCAGAATACATTTTGGCTGAAATTTATGACAAAATGTGATTTTAAATTTTTTTTTCTGGACGTTTTGCAAAAAGTCCAAAATGTTTTTTTCTCAAAATTGTCGGGCTTTTTTTTTAAAGCGCACAGAGTTAAAAATGCGCAGGCGATCAAATACCACCAAAAGAAAGCCAAATTCATGGGGGAAAAAGGATGTAAATTTCATTTTGGTGCAGCGTTGCATGACTGCGCAATTGTCAGTTAAAGTGACGCAGCGCCATAACACAAACCGCTTCTGTAACCGCTTCCTGACCGCCCTATAGCATAAATATTGCTACAGAGCGGCACGAGTGCGCAAAATCACACATATATATACATGATTCGCGCTCCCGTGGTTTTCACGCCCCTCCCAGATGGCATCAGATTGCCGTCAGTACACCAGTCATCACATTTAACCCCTTGATTGCCAGTAGCACGCTCATACACAATAAACCTCCATTGCTAGTATAGTGTCTGAACAGATCAATATCTTTGATCAGATCAGCAATATACCAGCGTTCACATTAGTATAGCGTCCCCAAAAATGCAGCGTTAGCGGAATCAGCCCCGGCACCTGCCAACACCTGTGTTTAGCCCCTACACTTACCCCCCCTTCTCCCCCAGCCAGTGCAGTGTCAGTAGGTCACTGTCACTGATACATTGCACACAAAACCGCAGTGTTCGCAGAATCAGGACTGATCTCTGTTAGCACTTGTCGGTAAATTTTGAGGACTCTCATATGCAGCAGAGTGCCAGTACTAGTGCCACGCTACCGTTTGGTGAACTGGCGAGCACCAGCAGTCTAGTACATCCTGGTCTTTCACATACCACTTAGATTGTCCCAGGATCAGGACCTCCTAACCCTCTTGTATTGAACTGTATTGTTGATGTATTTCCTCCCGTTATATTGTAAAGCGCTGAGCACACTGTTGGTGCCATAAATCCTGTATAATAATAATAATATCAGCACTGCAGTATGACTTGGTGACGTGGCGAGTCCCATAAGTCCAGTACAAGCCAGTGCGGTGGCGAGCACAAGAACTGTCCCGCAGCCACCAAGAATTTGCACACAGGCCTGTAGAGCCCCTAGTATCCTTCTGGATGTGCTTGCAAATCCCGATTGGCAGCCCACAAATTCTGCAGCACCCGTACTTCCCCCATTCACTGTCAAACCTGGAATTCAGGTGGAAATAGCAAATTTAAATACTCCCCTTGATTTTTGGAGCTGTTTTTTACGGATGATCTGTATGCATTGATTGTGGATCAAAGCATTTTATATGCACAACAATTTATCGCCACCAACCCAAATTCATACCTTGCCAGACCATTCACATGGAAACTCATTACGGTTTCCGAATTTACATTTCTTTGGGGGGCCTAACCCTCAACATGGGCATTACTAAAAGAAATGAATTGCGGTTGTATTGGTCCGCAGACCCGATTCATCATATGCCGTGTTCTCTGCTGCCATGGCCAGGCATAGATATGAGAGTATATTGTGTTTTATGCATTTCAATGACATTTCAATGTCATCCTCGGGGGGACCCTGAATTTGACCGGCTCCACAAAATTCAGCCCCTCGCAAATCACCTTAACCAAAAATTTGCAGATGTCTATACTCCCCAGCAAAACATCTGCTTTGAGGAGTCCCTCATTCATTTTTCTGGCCGCCTTCCATTCAAACAATTTCTCCCCAGCAAGCGTGCCAGATATGGGGTCAAGATGTAGAAGACCTGTGAGAGGACAACAGGCTATACTTATAAGTTTCAGATTTACGAGGGAAAAGATAGTCACGTGGAGCCCCCAGGATGCCCAGACTACATGGGGAGCAGTGACAAGATAGTTTGGGACTTGGTGTCATCATTTTTCTATATGGGGTACCACTTATACGTGGACAAGTTTTATTCAAGCGTGCCACTATTTAGACATTTGTACAATCTTGGAACTGGCGCATGTGGCACCGTGTGACCTAATGTGTGCCACCATTAGAAGTGGGTGGATGCAGGGCGGTATATTCTAATTTGTAAACCGAGGTATTACTGTATACCCAACAAGGACCAGCGTACTGGTACATCACTGGACTTTGAGTGGTTATACCAGGATGATGCCTACAGCTGCAAGCATCATCCTGGTATCATTTTTTTACAGTCCGCGATTGTCTTTCATGTAAAAGCAATCCTAGTGGCTAATTAGCTGCAGGATTGCTTTTACAAGCAGCAGAAGATGATGTCCCCCCTCCCCCGCTGCCTTCCACGGCCTTCTCGGGCAGTCCCGTGCCATCAGGGCAACCTGAGAATGCAGCCAGTGTCTCTGCCAGCTGACCATAGAGCTGATTGGAGACCAGAGTGGTGCCAATCATCTCCATAGTCTAAGAATCGGAAGCTCCGAGGTGTAAAAATAATTTAAAAAATCAAAATAACTTTTAAAAAAAGGTACCCTCGCAACCCCCACGCATGCGCACATCTGCGTTTGTGAGCATTGACCCCTTGACAGTAGGCAAACAATGGTTGCACCATGCAAGGGCAGTAATTCTAACACTAGACCTCCTCTGTAAATCTAAAGTGGTGGCTTGTAAAGACTTTTAAAACGTTGCCTATGGATATTAAAAACGTATGCAGTTTGTCGCCATTGTACGGGGCATGCACAGTTTTAAAGCATGTCATGTTTGGTATCTATTTACTCGGCATACCATGATATTTTATATTTTACCAAATAATTGGCCAATATTTTGTGCTTTTGTATATTAAAAGTAAAAAAAGTGTATTTTTTTTAAATTGCATTTCAAAAATCACTGCGCGAGTATTATGTGACATGAAAAATTGCAGCACCCACCATTTTATTCACTAGAGTGTTTGCTTTAAAAAAAATATATAATGTTTGGGGGTTTAAATTAATTTCCTAGCAAAAAATACCGATTTTTTTCATGTGAACAAAAAGTGTCAGAAAAGGCTTGGTCTTCAGGTGGTTAGATGAGTGAATGATGTGTGGCATAAACTTCTAATGCTGGGCATAAAATGCCCCCACCCCCCAAAACAATGACCCCTTTTTTGGAAAGTAGACACCCCAAACTATTTGCTGTGAGGCACGTTGAATCAATAGAAGAATTTATTTTGGAAAATGACAAACAAATTTTTTTTTTTTTTTACACAAAATTGTCACCTAAATGATTTCTTGCTCACACAAGCCATGGGTATATGTGGAATGACACCCCAAAATACATTCTGCTACTTCACCCGAGTATGGGGGTACCACATGTGAGAGACGTTTTGGCAGTCTAGCCAAGTAGAGGACCCCAAAATCCAATAAGCATCATCAGGCTTTTAAATGGCTTTATTTCCTCATTACACTTCCTGACTACCTATCACAGTTTTGGAGGCCCTGAAATGCCAGGATAGAACCTAACCCTCCAAATTACCCCTTTTTGGAAAGTAGACACCCCAAGGAATTTGATAAGAAGCATGGTGAGTATTTTGCAGATCTCGTTTGTTGCCACAAGCTTTTAAAAATTGAAGAATAAAAAGAAAAACATATTTTTTCTTTTCTTTTTTTATATTTCAAAACTTTGTGAGAAAAAAGTAGATCTGAAAAATACTCACCATGCCTCTTTTTAAATTCCTTGGGGTGTCTACTTCCCAAAAAGGGGTCATTTGGGGGGTTTGGTGCTATCCTGGCATTTCAGGGCCTCCAAAACTGTGATGGGTAGTGAGGAAGTGTCATGAGGAAGTTACGCATCTTCAGGCTTTCAAAGTGGTCATTGGATTTCAGGCCGCTTTATGTGGCTAGGCTCCCAAAAAGTCTCACACATGTGGTACCCCCATATTCGGTAGAAGTAGCAGTATGCATTTTGGGGTGTAATTCCACATATACCCATGGCCTGTGTGAGAAATATATAACTTAAATGACAACTTTGTGTAAAAAAACGTTCCAGAAACTTGTGGAAAAAAAATAAATCTTCCATGGACTCAATATGCCTCTCAGCAGATAGCTTAGGGTGTCTATGTTCCGAAAAGGGGTCATTTGGAGGTGTTTGTACTATTCTGATGTTTTTGCACCTCAAGAAATGAGCAGTCATAAAGTAAAAGCTGTGTAAATTCCATTATCTCTCCCATAGTTTGTAGACGCTATACCTTCACACTTATTGGGATTTTTTACCGAAAACATGGAGCAGAATACATTTTGGCCTAAATTTAAAACTAACTTTGAGTTTACGATATATATTTTTATAGCCGAAAGTAAAAAAATATTGTTTTTCTTCAAATTTTTCGGTCTTTTTTTGTTTATAGCGCAAAATTAAAAAGCGCACAGGTGATCAAATACCACCAAAAGAAAGCTCTATTTGTGTAAAAAAAAGGACGTAAATTTAATTTGGGTGCGGCGTTGCATGACCGCGCAATTATCAGCTGAACTAGTGCAGCACCGAGTAGCAAAAAGTGGCGTGGTCATTAAGGTGAGTAAATACTCTGGAGGGCAAGTGGTTAACTGACATCAAATGAGTTTGCATGTTCTCCCTGTGCCTGCGTGGGTTTCTTCCAGGTACTCCGGTTTCCTCTCACACTCCAAACACATGCTGGGAGGGGAATTGGCTCCTGTCTAAATTGTCCCTAGTATGTGTATGTATGAATGTGAGTTAGGAACCTTAGATTGTACGCCCCTCGGGGGCGGGGACTGATGTGAATGTACAATATATATGTGTAAAGTGCTGAGTAAATTGATGGCGCTATATAAGTACCTGAAATAATAATAATTTGCAGACCTGTGTTCATCCCTCTTTGTATAATTGCTCCTGGAGCAATGTTGTTTATAAACACTTAGACGGCATTTTTGAAGCTACCCCTGCCGACACCTTCTGATGAACCGCATCCAGACCGCCCTATAGCAGAACTACTGCTACAAGGCGGCAGGACTGTGCAAAATTACATACATACATACATACATACACATTATTTATATATATGTGATTTTGTACTAGCAGGTAGGGGGTGCCATTGGTGGCTTCAGCTGTCAATCACCGGGTCCAGGATGGAGATTCCACGGTGGTCGCCGAGTACCTCTGATGGGGGAGAGGTCTGTATGCAAACAATACATATCTCTCCCCTGTCAGCTCCAGCATACTGCTTTGTAAGGCTCAGCATAGTACAGCCATAAAAAGCAGCGTGCTTACAGAGTAAAACACACACGGCGCACAGTTAACCCTTTGATCGCCTCAGATGTTAACCCCTTCCTGCCCAGTGCCATTAGTACAGTGTCAGTGCTTTTTATTAGCACAGATCACTGTAATGGTGTCAGTGACAGTTAGTCAGTCCCCCCCCTCAGTGTCAGAATGACCACCGCGGTCCCACTATAAGTTGCTGATCGCCACTATTACTAGTATATGAAGAAAACAATTCCAGTATATATAGAAATGGCTGAATACATACTGGAATTTTTTTGTAAAAGTAATGGCGGCGATCAGCAACTTATAGCGGGACTGCGGTGGGCATTCTAACACTGGGGGGGGGGGGACGCTATAACTTTCACGTAAACCAATTAATTTACACGTATTGGGATTTTTTTTTTAGCAAAAGACACGGAGCAAAATACATTTTGGCTGAAATTTATGACGAAATTTGATTTTTAATTTTATTTTTTACTGGACACGTTTAATAGCAAAAAAAATTCAAAAATATATTTTTTTTTCTCTGAATTGTCGGGGTTTCTTTGTTTATAACGCAAAAAAGGGAAAAAAAAAACAGGAGATCAAATACCATGGAAAGAAACCTCTATTTGAGGGGGAGAAAAAGAACGTATATTTCATGTGGGTGCAGCGTTGCATGACCGCGCAATTGTCAGTTAAATTAATGCAGTGCTGTAACGCAAACAAATGGCCTGGTCAGGAAGTGGGAGGGGGAATCCTTTGGAGGGGCGGGGTTAAAGCCATCAGGGTGTGTCCTAGATGACATCATTGACCAAATATGCTCATGTTCCTTTAATGACATTTAGTGAAGGGATTGGGAGCTTTTATTTGTAACAAGCAGTAATTGGGAATGGGCGTGGCAATGGCGTGTTTCCTTTTATTCCAAGTATGTTGGCGGTGTCATAGGAGTCACCTTGGATGGGGGACCCATGGAACACAGCTCACTTTGGAGAGGTGGGGAGACCCCTGTCTCAGCTCCCCATATCCCTCTTATGTGGAAGTCACCCTGTGCCTGTTAGGGGTACAGGGTGATCTGTCCTAATATTGGGGTGGGGGGTTGTGGAAGGTTTAATGTCATGTGGTTACATCCCATAGTTCTATTGTCTGTCTGGTTTGGGAGCAAACTATTATGGGATGTATGTGTTTATGTGTGTTGGTGTAACGGACCGCCTGACAGCACCTCTATCAGTCCCCTGGTAGAGCTCCCCCAGAGTGCGGAGTCTAAGCACCGGAGCACTTGTTCACCAGGGCCCCTGATGGTGGGGATGGACTTGGAGTGCTCCGGTACCAGGTCGCAACTACCAGGTATCTCCAACAGGGGTAGAGGAGTCTGACAGGGGCTCCAGAGAGCTAGGAGTCTGATGTAAGGGAGCCTAGAGATCCCTGCGGGGTGGGTGGATGGATGAGCTAAATCAGAGTCATGCAGGCAGGGTCTGCAACTGGCGGATCGGTAAGGTACAAAACGGTAGGCAAAGGATAGTCGGGTCACACGCAGGGTCAATACCAGGAGGTCAGATCTAAACGGGAACATCCAGGAGCAGAGTCAGGTAAGCCAAGGGGTCAGGATGGGAGAAGGCAACAAGGTCAAAACAATCCAGATCAGAAGTACTCACACACAGGTAACAGGATACAAAGACCATTCGGCAACAAGTGTCTGTGCAGGGCTAGTTTAAATAGCCTGTCCTGCACCTGACAGGTGTAGCCTGGGTCCCAGTGCCTGCCTAGTACTGTCCATACGACGGGTGTGCCTGGGTCCTAGTGCCCTGCCACCTATACGTCTCGGCAGACACCTACGCATGTGTAGACCCATGCGTCACGATGGTTCCTGACATTGCCCCCCCCATGGGTACCCTCCGGGTGCCCAATTGATCTCTCCACTGCGGGTGACCATGCACGAATTCCTGCATAAGTCTAGGATCATGAACATTTTGAACAGGTTCCCAAGAATTTTCCTCAGGACCATAACCTTTCCACTTAATCAGGACTTGGGTCTGGCCCCCCCCTTCTACGACAGTTCAGGATTGCTTCCACCTCAAACTCTTCCTGATCCCCTACTGTAATAGCCTCTGGGGGTCTGGCTTCTCGATCTGGAAATGGGTCTGTGGCTACTGGTTTCAACAAGGAGACGTGAAACACAGGATGGATCTTAAAGGTGTCAGGAAGGGTCAGCTCATAAGCAACCTCATTAATCATGCGTTTCACCGGGAAGGGACCTAAGAATTTTGGTCCTAATTTCTTGGATGGACACTGTAGTTTCAGGTTAGTTGTTGCCAACCAGACCTTGTCTCCAGGCTGCAAAATTAAGTCTCCCCTTCGTTTCTTATCGAATGCTTCCTTGTTGTCCTCCTGGGCTTTCGTCATAGCTTCTTGTAGCCGTTTGTTGTTGTCCGAGAAGAACTCCAACATGCTTTGAGTGGCTGGCACCATACTTTCTGCCAACAGGTCAGGCATGAACGTGGGATGGAACCCATAATTTGAAAAAAACGGAGACTGCCCTGTAGCCGAGTGATTCGCGTTATTGAATGCGAATTCCGCCATGGGTAAGAGTGTCAGCCAGTCGTCCTGTACAAAAGTTGTATAACACCTCAGGTATTGTTCCAGCGTCTGATTGGTTCTCTCTGTCTGCCCGTTCGTCTGAGGATGGAAGAAGGAGGAAAGCGAAAGCTTAATGTCCAGAGCTTTGCACAGGGCTCTCCAGAATCTTGAGGTGAATTGCACCCCATGGTCGGATACCACATCTTCAGGAACCCCATGTAGTCTAACTACTTCTTTGATGATGATCCAGGCCGTTTCTTCTGCTGAAGGGGTCCCCCTTAGCGGTTGAAGTGGGCCATTTTTGACAATCTGTCCATGATAACAAAAATTGCCGTATGACCCTGGGATGGGGGTAGCTCCATTATAAAATCCATGGCAATTTTTTCCAGCATCGTGTAGGAATGGCTAGTGGGCGTAGCAGCCCCCAGGCCTTGTTTCTGGTCGGTTTATTCCTCTGGCAGATCTCGCAAGATTCCACGTATCTTTTTCAATCCTGGTTCATCTTAGGCCACCAAAAGGTGCGTTTGAGTAACTCCAGAGTCTTTGCCGTTCCGAAGTGCCCTGGCATGGGGTGATCATGGCAGTGCCCTAACACCTGTGTCTGCACCTCCTTTGGAACCAAAATCAGTCCTTCTTTCCGTATTAACCCTTCCTGGCGGGAGAGTGGCATGTCTGGCATTGTGGAGCACGTTTCAGATGCGTCCTGCAACCTAGCCCTTAGTTCTGTTTGCAGAGCCAAAAAATTTCCAGCAGACAGGATGGTATCCGGTTTGAGTTCCTCCTCAGGGTCCTCAAACATGCGAGACAGGGCATCAGGCTTTGTATTCTTTGAACCGGGCCTATATGTAATGTGAAAGGTGAACCATGAGAAAAACAGGGCCCACCTGGCTTGGCGTGGTCTTAGGCGTTTAGCTGTTTTCAAGTACTCAAGGTTCTTGTGGTCTGTGAAGATCAGGATTGGGTGAGCAGCTCCTTCCAGTAAATATCTCCATTCTGCCAATGCCGTCTTGATGGCCAATAGTTCCCGGTCCCCGATGTCATAATTGCGTTCTGCCGGGGTTAGTTTTCTGGAAAAGAACGCCACTGGGTGTAGAAGTTCCTTGGGACCCTTTCTTTGGGAGAGGATGGATCCAACCGCGTTTTCGGATGAGTCTACCTCTAGCACAAAAGGCAGAGCCGTATCCGGGTGGCCCAAAATGGGAGCGGTGGTGAACAGTCGCTTCAGAGTCTCAAATGCTTCTTGAGCTTCTGGTGTCCACTTGAAGTGATTTCCTGACTTGGTTAACTGCGTTATGGGGGAAACTAGACCTGAAAAATTCCTGATGAATTTACGGTAAAAATTGGCAAATCCAATGAACCTTTGGACGCCTTTCTTATCGGCTGGAATTGGCCAATCAAGAATTGCCGAGATCTTTTGGGGATCCATTGCGATCCCCGCAGTGGAGATAATCATTCCTAAAAATGCAATGCTTTGCTGCTCAAAGCTGCATTTTTCAGCCTTGGCATATAGGCCGTGCAGGCGCAGCCGTTCCAGAACCTTGATTACGTGGTTTCTGTGGACATCTAGAGATGGAGAAAAGATCAGAATATCGTCTAGGTAGACGATAACGAAAATGTCCAAGAAATCACGCAACACGTCATTTATGAAGTGTTGGAACGTGGCTGGGGGCATTGCAAAGTCCAAACAGCATGACCAGGTACTCAAAGTGCCTAAATCGAGTACGGAAAGCTGTTTTCCACTCATCCCCCTCCCGGATGCGGACCAGATTGTATGCCCCATGCAGATCCAGCTTTGTAAAGCAGACCGCTGTCCCAGACTCTGGAATAACTCTGGGACCAAAGGTAGAGGGTAGCGGTTCTTGATGGTCACCCGATTTAATTCTCTATAGTCAATACAGGGTCTCAAGGTTTTATCTTTCTTTTCCACAAAAAAGATACCCGCCCCTGCCGGAGATGTGGAAGGGCGAATAAACTTTTTCTGGAGGTTCTCCTCAATATAGTCCTTCAGTACCCCTAATTCCTTTTCCGATAGCGGGAAGATACGGCCAAAAGGAATCTCAGAACCTGGCAATAAGTCAATGGGACAATCATATGGTCGATGTGGTGGTAGTGTATCAGCCCCTCGTCTACTGAACACGTCTAAATATTCATGATATACGGTTGGTACAATCTGTCTTAGGTTAGCGTCCTCTTCTGCACATAAGAGTATCTGGGGGGCCCGGGGCCCAGAGGCCTGGCAGTTTTTCTGACAATAGTCTGAAGAAAAACTAAGGGACCCGGTTTTCCAGTCGATCTGAAGGGTTGTGGGCCTGCAGCCACGGAAGCCCCAGGATCACGGGAAAAAGGGGTGACGCAATGGCGTCAAAGTGTAGTAATTCGCGATGGGAACCCATTATAGTGGTGAGTATAGGAGGGGTCTCTTGGTCCACTAAACCTGATTTTATTTGGGAACCATCAGCCAAGAACAAATTGAGGCCCCATTTCCTGGCCTGTAATGGTATCTCCTGCTGGCGGGCAAAGTCAAGGTCCAGGAAGCAACTACAGTCCCCCGAATCAATGATTGCAGTGGTTACCACGGTTTTCTCTGGCAGCTGAAACAAAAGGGGTACCGCTAAGTAATTGGGCTGACTTATATTACTCAAAGAAACAGGAACCGAAGATCGAGACTTACATGTCTTCACTGGACAGTTTCGCATTGCATGTCCAGCTTTCCCACAATAGAAACACAGGTTCTTGGCCCGCCGTCTCTGGCGTTCTTCTGGAGTAAGGGTCTGCCACGCCAAAAACAGCTGCATCGGTTCTGGCACATCAGTGGAGACAACTGGTGGAACAGTAGCAGGGACGGAATGACCTGTGCCTTTGGGGGGTATCCAGGTAGCTCCTTGACCCTGGCCTTGACCTGTCCTCTCAGACCGGCGTTCCCTTAACCTGCGATCAATCTGAATCGCCAGGTCGATCAACTCCTTTAGAGACCCGGGGAGGCCAACCCGGGCTAACTCATCTTTTAGGCCCTCCGAGAGTCCGACTCTAAATTGGTGACATAGGGCGGCGTCATTCCAGTGTGTGTCCCCCATCCATCGCCTGAACTCAGAGGCGTATTCCTCCGCAGCTCGACGACCCTGTCGTAGGGCATAAAGGGTGGTTTCAGCCGAAACCGCCCGCTGGGGGTCATCGTACAGAATGGACATGGCCCTAAAAAATGCATCTAAGGTCTGTAACTGATGGTCCTGCGTTTCCCTTAGTCTAAGGGCCCAGTCCTGGGGCTCGTCCTGTAGTAAAGAAATTACAAATCCCACCTTGACCGACTCTGTGGTAAACGCACGTGGTTGCAGTTCAAAATACAAGTAGCATGCATTTTTGAACGTTCTAAAACGTGCTCGATCTCCCTGAAAACGTTCAGGCATGGGAACGCGGGGTTCGGCTGGTGGAGCTGCAGCCGCAGCCCCACTGGGAGATTCAGAAACCGCCCTAGTGTCAATAGCTGAGGCCGGACTCTGAGGGGACACTCCAGATACCGTTAGGGTGTCAAATCGATTTTCTAACCGACTACACTTGTCCTGCAGGTTAGTTACTGCCTGGGTCAGTACGGACAAATGTCGGCACATCTCATCCCATGGAGAAGGTGACCCTCCAGACTCGGTCATGGCCGAATGGTACTGTAAGGGACCGCCTGACAGCACCTCTATCAGTCCCCTGGTAGAGCCTCCCCAGAGTGCGGAGTCTAAGCACCGGGGCACTTGTTCACCAGGGCCCCTGATGGTGGGGATGGACTTGGAGCGCTCCGGTACCAGGTCGCAACTACCAGGTATCTCCAACAGGGGTAGAGGAGTCTGACAGGGGCTCCAGAGAGCTAGGAGTCTGATGTAAGGGAGCCTAGTGATCCCTGCAGGGTGGGTGGATGGATGAGCTAAATCAGAGTCATGCAGGCAGGGTCAGCAACTGGCGGATCGGTAAGGTACAAAACGGTAGGCAAAGGATAGTCGGGTCACACGCAGGGTCAATACCAGCAGGTCAGATCTAAACGGGAACATCCAGGAGGAGAGTCAGGCAAGCCAAGGGGTCAGGACAGGAGAAGGCAACAAGGTCAAAACAATCCAGATCAGAAGTACTCACACACAGGTAACAGGATACAAAGACCATTCGGCAACAAGTGTCTGTGCAGGGCTAGTTTAAATAGCCCGCCCTGCACCTGACAGGCGTAGCCTGGGTCCCAGTGCCTGCCTAGTACTGTCCAGACGACGGGTGCGCCTGGGTCCTAGTGCCCTGCCACCTATACGTCTCGGCAGACACCTACGCATGTGTAGACCCATGCGTCGCGATGGTTCCTGACAGTTGGCTTGGTGGGGGGTGTCTCCAGCAGCCCTCTCTCCTGATGGGACTGTCTGTTTGTGTGTTTCTTGTTACTAAATGTAGATTGCTCCGCCCTGTGTCATTATGCAGGGAGGGGGGACTGTCCCCTGAGTGTATATATCTTGTATCTGTGTTCAAATAAACTAGTCTACTTTCTGGAATACTTCAAGACTGGTGGCATCTAGTCTTGTATGGTCGGCTGTGGTGTTTGTGATTGGTGTTCGGACGGGGAAGCGGTAGTCTAACGGAAGTACTGAAGCACAGTCTGGGGTCGGTTCCATTACAGGCGGCCATCATTCATCATGACTACCATGGCTCTACACCACTGGACACCATGACTGATGGCGGATTTACATTGTGTGGCTATAAAATAAATACTTTGTATTGCTATCTATGCCTATTGTTACACCACTGCTACAGGTCCGCTGTATTCAGGACATATATATTGTATGGGGGTACAGCTTCTAATTGTATCACGTGTATGATTAAAGTGTTCCTGAACCCACAACAGTACGATTGGTCTGTAGATGCAGGAAAGCATGCTTGTTATACTCAAACTGAAGGGGTTAATCCTCTGCAATGTGTAAAAAGGTGTTTGATCCTGTCTTCTCTGATCCTCCCCTTCTTCCAGTGTCCCCCTGTTATCTCCTGATAAGGCATATGGTGTGGAGTGTTACTTTGGGTGGAAGGCCCATGGAACCAAGCTCACTTTGGAGAGGTGGGGAGACCCCTGCCTCAGCTCCCCATATCTCTCTTATGTGTAAGTCACCCTATGCCTGTTAGGGGTACAGGGTGATCTGTCCTAATATTGGGATGGGGGGTTGTTGATTGTTTAATGCCATGTGGTTACATCCCATTGTTCTATTGTGTGTCTTTCTTGGGAGCAGACTATAATGGGATGATTCTGTTTGTGTATTGGCTTTGTGGGGGGTGTCTCCAGCAGCCCTCCCTCCTGATGGAACTGTCTGTTGGTGTATCTCTTGTTGCTAAATGTAGATTGCCCCGCCCTGTGTCATTATGCAGGGAGGGGGGGTTGTTCCCTGAGTGTATATATCTTGTATCTGTGTTAAAATAAACTAGTCTATTTCCCAGTTTTACTTCAAGACTGGTGTTGTCTAGTCTTGTATGGTCAGCGGTGGTGTCCGTGGTCGGTGTTCGGACGGGGAAGCGGTAGTCTAATGGATATACCCAACTGCAGTCGGGGTCCTGTTCCATTACGTGGAGTCAATCTGCACATGCTCAGTTGGGTGTGTATTGCTGGAGGGTTTTTTTTCTTGGGAGAATGCATGTGATCAGTGCTTTCCAGACAGAGGTCAGGGGTTCTGCATCCTCCCAGAGCGGAAAGAAAACTCCTCCTACAAGCTTTAACCAGTGTTCTGCTAGACACTGATATAAGTCACAAGACTGTTCTAACCAGGGCCGTGGATAAGGGGGTACCTCCAGTCCTCCTGTATGGAGCCCAGACAACTGGGTGAATCAGATGTGGGCAGGGAGGGTGATCTGCATGGAGGGGGTGCAATTACTGGAACCGATCCCCTATATGGTTCTCTCTGCAGCAGCTGAAAACTGGCTTCTTCTCCTCTCCCTCACACTGGTTTTCAGCTGCTGCAGAGAGAACCATATAGGGGATCGGTTCCAGTAATTGCCCCCCCCCAGCACCTTATCCACCTCCCTGTGCACCATATGTTTCTCCATGCTTCCCCCTGTGTGCCCCCCCCCACCCCCAAAGTGCTGCCGGCTTACCTCCTCTCCTTCCTACTGGCAGCTGTAAACACATAATAGGATCCTTCAGGATGGAAAGTGGGGGAAGGGTCTGGTAAATATGTCACTTTTTACCAGCCCCTTGCATTCCTCAATGAACACAATAAGTGCTCGGTACCAATCACACACGGTGTCCATTCATAACTGAAGCATAGTAAACTGTGGCATTTTTTTGGGGGGCCCTGTCAGGTTGGCTGCATGGGGCCCCGTGGTTTCTAACTGCATCCCTGCCTCTAACTGCTGATGTGAAAAGGTATTTAGCAGTTTATATTTACTAAAATAATTCTACTTCCATGTTGTGCATACTGTGGGAGAGCGGATATAGTGAATGCGGGGTCCGGGGAGAGCGGATATAGTGAATGCGGGGTCCGGGGAGAGCCGATATAGTGAATGCGGGGTCCGGGGAGAGTGGATATAGTGAATGCGGGGTCCGGGGAGAGCGGATATAGTGAACGCGGGGTCCGGGGAGAGCATATATAGTTAATGCGGGGTCCGGGGAGAGCGGATATAGTGAATGCGGTGTCCAGGGAGAGCGGATATAGTGAATGCGGTGTCCAGGGAGAGAGGATATAGTGAATGCAGGGTCCGGGGAGAGCTGATATAGTGAATGCGGGGTCCGGGGAGAGCGGATATAGTGAATGCGGGGTCCGGGGAGAGCGGACACAGTGAATGCGGGGTCCGGGGAGAGCGGATATAGTGAATGCGGGGTCCGGGGAGAGCGGATATAGTGAATGCGGAGTCCGGGGAGAGCGGATATAGTGAATGCGGGGTCCGGGGAGAGCGGATATAGTGAATGCGGGGTTCGGGGAGAGCGGATATAGTGAATGCGGGGTCTGGGGAGAGCGGATATAGTGAATGCGGGGTCTGGGGAGAGCGGATATAGTGAATGCGGGGTCCGGGGAGAGCGGATATAGTGAATGCGGGGTCCGGGGAGAGTGGATATAGCGAATGCGGGGTCCGGGGAGAGCGGATATAGCGAATGCGGGGTCCGGGGAGAGCGGATATAGTGAATGCGGGGTCTGGGGAGAGCGGATATAGTGAATGCGAGGTCCGGGGAGAGCGGATATAGCAATGTGGGGTCCGGGGGGGGATGTGCTGCAGGAGGCGGTCTTGTGCTGGGAGGATGGGAGGATTAGGTGAGTAGATCTCGGCTCTCCAATCCCCTAACATGATCAGGTAACACATGCAGTGCAGGCTCAGCCCCGGTACATTGGGGGGGGGGGGGGGGAATGTCTGGAAATCGGCTTTCATTTAAGAAATGGAACCAGCAGATACTGGAGGGGTGGAATGCAGCGGTGAATTGTGAAGGCGTCTCCTCCATGTTCCTTATGACATCACAGGTGATATTTGGATCAGCGCTCCCCTTTCAGTAAAAGAAATGCAAAGATTTGACAACTAAACCTGACAATTTTTATTTACAAACTGACCGAGGGAATGTCGGGTGAAAGTGAAGGGAAAGTGATGTTCACCCTTTGCGTATGTAGAGTGAAAGTTACAGTAAAGACCTTCTACTGAAGAGGAGATCTTTCCACATGTCAGGGGATGCAAGTTTCACCAGGTGAATGTTGGGTGAATGTCCATGATTCCTGATTCATTTATAGAGTGATAGTTGCTGAAAGAATTTTGGGCAAATTTTGGAAGAATGTCAAAATTGTCAGATTGATTGATTATAGACTCAATCTTGTAACACTTTTTTTTTTCAAACTTACAGAAATATATATAAACAATTTAATTAATTTAATCATTAATTTTGGCTTCTTTTGACTTTTCAATCTACAGATAATTAGAGGACTCTCTGGTGACAATAACACCAAGTTCACCGTAATAACGAAATCACTAAATGTCTGACTTCCGTATCATTACTAATACAAGTTATTGATGAATTAATAGGCTGAGAGCTGAAATGTGGAAATGGATCTGCAGCTTTACTGGTTAATACTGATCCTGTCCGTTTCATCACAAATCTCATTTTCTATCAACTTTTTTTTTTAAATCTCATAGAGATGACAATGGAGTGTCCCCCCCCGTATAATCAGATCAGAGAAAAGAATTGTATGAGCAGCTGCCAGACTGCGCTCCCCCTCCCGTCATCCTCCCCCTCCCTCCATCCTCACCTGGCTCTATCAGTATACAGTAGTTGTATCCATACACAGAGGACGTTGTCACCTGGAGACATAATTACAGAGGGGGACACATTCATAGAAAGACAGATCACAGCTGCTGAACCTCCTCACACCCCTCCCTGCCGAGACGCCCCTACCAGCTAAGTGATGATTATTGATTACAGTGATGGCAATGTGATGGTTTTTATAGCTGTATTGGCTTATACCTGATACAATGATTTTATTATAGTATCACCTGTACCTTCCCGGGGGACACCGACACCCAACACACAGCACATGAGAGACACAAGAAAAGTATCTTAACCAACAGAAAAGTTTTATATAATTCATGACATACAGTATATGACAAATGATTCAGTAAAAGTTCATTTTAAGAGATAGATAGATAGATAGATAGATAGATAGATAGATAATAGATAGATAGATAGATAGATAGATAGATAGATAGATAGATAGATAGATAATAGATAGATAATAGATAGATAATAGATAGATAGATAGATAGATAGATAGATAGATAGATAGATAGATAGATAGATAGATAGATAGATAGATAGATAGATAGATAGATAATAGATAGATAGATAATAGATAGATAGATAGATAATAGATAGATAGATTGATAGATAGATTGATTGATAGATAGATAGATAATAGATAGATAGATTGATTGATAGATAGATAGATAGATTAATAGATAGATAGATTGATTGATAGATAGATAGATAGATAGATGATAGATAGATAGATAGATAGATAGATAGATAGATAGATAGATAGATAGAGAGATAGATTGATAGATAGATAGATAATCACAATCATTTGACAATCAAATATATTCTTTGTAAAAAAAAAAAAATACACTGGTTAAAAAAAAAAATGAAAGGGAGACTTTGAAAACCTCCTGCTGGGTCTCTATACTGACATGGACGGGGTGATGGGTGAGGAACATAAGGACGCCCCATCGTTTGAATTCAGTCCTCTGTAGTCTGATAATTCTCATTTCCATCAAAGACACCCCGAAAATCAAAGTGAAAAAAATGATGCAGCAGGCGAGTCCATTTTGCTGAAATGTCATTGCAGCAACTCAGAATGGTCCTCGGTAGTCTGTGTGGCCCCCAGATGCTTGTATGCATGCCTGACATCGGCGGAGGGTCCTAATGAGACTACGGATGGTGTCCTGGGGGATTTCCTCCCAGATCTGGATCAGGACATCACTGAGCTATTGGACAGTCTGAGGTGCAACCTGGCGGTGTCAGAAGGACTGAAACATGACATCCCAGAGGGGTTCTATTGGATTTAGGTCTGATAAGTGTGGGGGCCATTCAATGGTATCAGTTTCCTCATCCTCCAGGAACTGCCTGCATACTCTGGCCACATGAGGCCGGGCATTGTTGTGCACCAGGAGGAACCCAGGACCCACTGCACCAGCATAGGGTCTGACAATGGGTCCAAGTATTTCATCCCGATACCTAATGGTAGTCAGGGGGCCATTGTCTATCCTGTAGAGGTCTGTGTGTCCCTCCATGGATATGCCTCTCCAGACCATCACTGACCCACCACCAAAACGGTCCTGCTGAACCATGTTAAAGGCAGCATAACGTTCTCCACGGCTTCTCCAGACCCTTTCACGTCTGTCACATGTGCTCAGGGGGAACCTGCTCTCATCTGTGAAAAGCACAGGGTGCCCGTGGGGGACCTGCCAATTCTGGTGTTCAGTGGTAAATGCCAATCCAGCTCTATGGTGCCGGGCAGTGAGCACAGGGCCCACTACAGGATATTGGGCCCTCAGGCCACCTTCATGAAGTCTGTTTCTGATTGTTTGGTCAGAGACATTCACACCAGTGGCCTGCTGGATGTCATTTTGTAGGGCTCTGGCAGTGCTCATCCTGTTCCTCCTTGCACAAAGGAGCAGATACCGTACCCGCTGATGGGTTAAGGACCTTCTACGGCCCTGTCCAGCTCTCCTAGACTAACTGCCTGTCCACTGACCCTAGCCAAATGCAAAACTACTGAAAAACAGATGAGTAGGGGAAAAAAATGCCAGTGGTCTCCACCTGTAAAACCATTCCTGTTTTGGGGGTTGTCTTGTTGTTGCCCCTCTAGTGCACCTATTGTTAATTTCATTAACACCAAAGCAGCTGAAACTGATGAACAACCCCCTCTGCTACTTACCTGACCAGATCCATATCCCAGGAGCTTCACTGACTTGATGCTAGACTAGATTAAAAAGTGTTCATTTATTTCTTTTTAGTAGTATATATAAAACATACAATGTATCCGTGGTAAAAGATAATACAATATACTTCATTAAATACCCATCAAAGCCAAACCCCCCAACCCCATCCAGAATTTCATTCATTTGATGTATATGATTTTGTATCTATTTATTTATTTAATCTATCTTTAATCCCACCTCAAAAAAGTTCATAAAATACCAATCAAATTTCCTTGTTCAAACATTTTATTGACAATGTAACAGGGACAGAGTCATTACCAGCATAAAATAGGCACTGTACTGATAACAAAACATAGGAAATCAAAAATCACAGCGTCAATGTCCTTATGGTGAGGAGGAAAGGGAGGATCACAAAAACAATGTTACGTTTCTGGTGATTACTAGTGAATGGGAGTTGTTAGCGATAGATTTCGTGGATTTGGTTAGTTAGGATAATGGCTCATTGAACATTGTGAAAGGTTGGAGAAATTTAGGGGGAGATCGAAGGGGGGCGGGAACAGAAAGGAAAAAAAAAAGGGGGGGGGGGAGGAGAACGGGCAACAGTGATGACTCCATGAGCGGTAGGTAGGAACATGGCGACACCTATGCACCGTATGAGGTGGAACATGGGCAGTGTCCAAGGTGTACTACAAACAAATCAGGGGAGAAGAAGAGATTCATCGAAGTTAGGTAGGAGAAAACACTCTACCCAGGGGCACCAAACATTGAAGAATTTAGGGATCATGTCGAGAATTGTGGCTTCCACTTTTGCATGTATCATAGCTTGCGTTATTCTGGTTTTAACCGCTGTAATATTTAATGAGGGGGATTTCCAGGATTTCGCAATGACCTGTTTGGCTGCTGTGGTGACTTGCAGAAGGAGTTTGAATTGCGAGTTAGAGATGCCAGGAGGGCGTTGATTGAGTAGTGCGGTTATCGGGTTGGGTTGTAGCTTGGTAGTGCTAAGTGTGGATAACATGTTGAAGATTTCAACCCAGAAGGTTTGAGCTACTGGGCAATTCCACCATATATGATAGTGTGTTCCTAGGTCAGTACAGCCTCTAAAGCAGTTGGGCGAGTAGTTGGGGGTGTATTTAGCGATTCTCGCTGGGACTAAATATCATCTTGCTAAGACTTTATAATTGGTTTCAAGAGCTACAATGTTTTGCGAAGATGATTTTGTATTAGTCCAGATATGGTCCCAATCAGATAAGTCTAATTGCCAGCCTAGGTCAGTTTCCCATCTATGGGTGTAGGGAGGGGACATGGTGACCAAAGTTATGAGGAGGGAATATAGGCATGAAATGAGGCCACGTCTGTGGGGGTCCTTGCAGCATGCCCGTTCAAAGAGAGACATGGAGTTAGGTTGACTTGTTATTGTTGTGTAGGTTGCGTAAAAGTGCTGTAGCTGTAGGTATCTAAAATTTTGGAGGCTGGAAGACTATACGTTTCCTGTAGCGAGGCAAAGGATTTAAATTTATTCCGCTGTAGGAAATGGTGTGTATGGAGCAGGTTAGCAGAGGTCCATGCTTGGAATGAAAGAGGTATCTGTTTCGAAGATACGAGAGCAGGGGGTTATGTGGTGATTGGAGGGGATAGCGGGTTTTCAATTTGTCCCATAAAGATAAGAAGTGGGAAGTAATGGGGTTGGTTATTGGGCGGCGGTCTACTGGCCTTAACCAGAGTAGGTTAGCAGTAGACAGGGGATCGCACTCTATCGGCTCAAGGACCACCCACTGAGGAATTTCGGAGGTCGCATGGTATTTTGGCAACTGTGCTAAGTGCGCTGCTTGGTAATATTTGCCAATATCAGGGAGGCCTAGACCTCCATTGAGCTTGGAGCGACATAAGGTGGGGAGGGGTATACGAGGACGAGTATTGCCCCAAACGTAGGAAGAAATGCGGCGCTGCAGCGTACGGAGGTAATGAGAGGGGACTGGGACTGGGAGGACTCTGAACAGGTATAAAATTTTTGGGAGGATTGACAGCTTTATAACTGCAATTCTACCCATCCATGCGAGTGGCAAGGAGGACCACCTGGTCAAAAGAGCAAAGAGGTGATTTAGCATCGGAATGTAGTTAGCTGCATAAAGATCTGACAGATTAGAGGTCAATTTGATTCCTAAAAAAGGGATATGGTGGTGTGACCAGGGGAATGGTAGGATCTGTTTCAGATGGGCCAGCTCATTAGAGGGAAGGGAGATGTTGAGTGCCATTGATTTGTTGGGATTAACTATAAGACCAGAGAGCAAGCCGAACGTCTCGAGAAGCCGGAGTAGGGAGGGAGAGGAAGTCAAGGGAGATGTGAGAAAAAGTAAAACGTTATCTGCAAAGAGACATAGCTTGTGATGAGTGCCACCTAGTTCCAATCCCCGCACATCCGGGTTAGCTCTAATTAATAGGGCTAAAGGTTCTTTGGCCAGGGCAAAGAGCAAGGGGGGCAGAGGACAGCCCTGTCTCGTGCCTCAAGAGATTGGAAACTGAGCTGACCTGTGTCCTAGATATCTAATTCTGGCCGAAGGCTCTCGATATAGCGAGAAGATCCAGGTTAAAAAGTGCGGGCCAAAACCCCAGCAGTGTAAAATATAGTAGAGGTATGGCCATGAGACTGTGTCAAATGTCTTCTGGATGTCAAGGGACAAGAAACAGGCGGGAATGTTGAGAGATTTGGCTATATTTGCCAAGAGAGATGCACGTCTAACGTTATGTCTAGAGATGAGCGAATCGAACTCGGCGAAGTGGAATTCGTTTCGAAGATCAGGAAAAATTTGATTCGCACTGAATCCGAAAATTAGCAAACTTCGGATGCGCGAATCGAATTTTCCCAAAAACGGAGGCGACATGTGTGGCGACGGAGCGGGGATCTTTGGGAAGGTGCGCAGACAAGGCGCGCTGACCCATAATGCATTCATTCATGACATGTGATCGCATTAGCCAATCAGCAGCCAGCCAGCCAGCACTGTGTAATGGTGGAGCTATAAATTGCGGCCATCTTAGAATTCTCCATTAGCCTCCGGTCATTCAAGAGAGACAGACCTCTGTGTATTAGGGACAGAGTTAGGGCCACAGAGACTTTAGGGCCACAGAATCGTTACTTAGGGACACAGAATCGTTACTTAGGGACACAGAATCGTTACTCAGGGACACAGAATTGTTACTCAGGGACACAGAATTGTTACTCAGGGACACAGAATTGTTACTCAGGGACACAGAATCGTTACTCAGGGACAGACACAGAATTTTTACTCAGGGACACAGAATTTTTACTCAGGGACACAGAATTGTTACTCAGAGACACAGAATCGTTACTCAGGGACACAGAATCGTTACTCGGGGACACATAATTGTTACTCAGGGACACAAAATTGTTACTGAGGGACACAGAATCGTTACTCAGGGACACAGAATCGTTACTCAGGGACACAGAATCGTTACTCAGGGACACAGAATCGTTACTGAGGGACACAGAATCGTTACTCAGGGACACAGAATCGTTACTCAGGGACACAGAATTGTTACTCAGGGACACAGAACTGTTACTCAGGGACACAGAATCGTTACTAGGGAAACAGAATCGTTACTAGGGAAACAGAATTGTTACTCAGGGACACAGAATTGTTACTCAGGGACACAGAATTGTTACTGAGGGACACAGAATCGTTACTGAGGGACACAGAATCGTTACTGAGGGACACAGAATTGTTACTCAGGGACACAGAATTGTTACTCAGGGACAGACACAGAATTGTTACTCAGGGACACAGAATTGTTACTGAGGGACACAGAATTGTTACTGAGGGACACAGAATTGTTACTGAGGGACACAGAATTGTTACTGAGGGACACAGAATTGTTACTGAGGGACACAGAATCGTTACTGAGGGACACAGAATTGTTACTCAGGGACACAGAATTGTTACTCAGGGACACATAATTGTTACTCAGGGACACATAATTGTTACTCAGGGACAGACACAGAATTGTTACTCAGGGACAGACACAGAATTGTTACTCAGGGACACAGAATTGTTACTCAGGGACACAGAATTGTTACTGAGGGACACAGAATTGTTACTGAGGGACACAGAATTGTTACTGAGGGACACAGAATTGTTACTCAGGGACACAGAATTGTTACTCAGGGACACAGAATCGTTACTGAGGGACACAGAATCGTTACTGAGGGACACAGAATCGTTACTGAGGGACACAGAATCGTTACTCAGGGACACAGAATCGTTACTCAGGGACACAGAATCGTTACTCAGGGACACAGAATTGTTACTCGGGACACAGAATTGTTACTCGGGACACAGAATCGAAACTCGGGAAACAGAATCATTACTCGGGAAACAGAATCCTTTCTCAGGGACACAGAATTGTTACTCAGGGACGCAGAATTGTTACTCAGGGACACAGAATCGTTACTCAGGGACACAGAATCGTTGAATTAAAGAGTATGTCAGACAACACGCAGAGGAGTGGCAGAGGAGGCAATGTTTCAGGAGCGAGCAGACGTGGCAGCAGAGGAAGGGGTCGAGGCAGCACTAGTCGCAGCCAGAGGCCAGTGCTCCCGGTGTCATCCAGCGGTCGTGTCTCCACCAAAAACCCTGCCGTCATCGATTGGTTGACTCGGTCGTCTTCCTCTTCCCAGGTCACCTCTGACACCTACAGCCAACGGTCGGTGGGTACGTCAGACACAACCGTTAGTTGGCATGGCCCGGGACCAAGCCCACTGAAATCACGTGTCCTCTACCTGCCCCTGTCCTTTGGTGTTCCCTCACCAAGCGAAGTATCGCATGCTGTGGGCTGAGCCCCACTGTACAGTGAGGAAGAGCTAACAGAGGGCGGTCAGGAACGGGGGGAGACATCCGCCTCTTCAGCAGCCAGGCGAAGAAGTACTGGCAAGGAGAGTGGCTCGGTAGCCAGTCTAGAGACAGGTCTGTCTCCTGACCCACACGCAGCCGAGGGGGCTAGTAGTGATGCGGAGACCCTAATTGATGATGATGAGGCTGATCGCACTTGGCAGCATCGTCGTCATCAGGCTATTGCTTCCGCATCATCAGGAGAAGAGGGTGCCAGCTTGGCAGCGAGCAAAACAGTCGGTGGGTTGCCCAGGAGGCAGCAGGGTCGCAGCAGTGTCAGTGGAGGCAAACGGCCACGGAGTAGAGCACCAGCTCCACTGCAGCCTACCACCACGGCCAGTAGTGGTGCCGGTGTGCACGGAGGAAGTAGCAGTCAGCCAGTGAGGAGTAGCGGGGGCAAAGTTTCCTACTCGGCGGTGTGGCAATTTTTCGTCAAGCCGCCCGAGGAAGTAAACGTAGCCGTATGTCGACTATGTGGCCAGAAAGTCAAGCGTGGCCAGGGGGCCCATGTTGGGACTACAGTGTTGCGTCAGCATATGCAGCGTCGCCATTCGGTGGCCTGGGAAAACCGTGATAAAGATACGGGGGTTCTGCCTGCCCCAGCCCCCGCTCCATCACCCGCTCCGTTACTTGCTCCGTCACCCGACGTCAATCGCCCTCTATCAGCCAGTCAAGGCTCCAACACCTCTGCTGAGGGGAGTTGTCGCTCGTTGGCATCTTCCGCTCGTTCAGATGCTCCTTCTCCTGCTACTCCTCTTCACGGATTCCGTCAGCAGTCTTTCTTGGAATCCGTTTCCAAGAGACAACAGTTTGTGAGCACACACCCGACGGTGCAAAAGCTGAACGTCCTCCTGTCCAAGTTGCTGGTGCTGCAGTCCCTCCCTTTCCAAGTGGTGGACTCAGCACCTTTCTGAGAAATGATGGCTTGTGCCGCGCCGCGGTGGAGAGTGCCAAGCCGGCATTTCTTCGCCAAAAAGGCAGTGCCAGCCCTGCATTCACATGTAGAAGAGATGGTGGGCCAGTCTTTGAGCATGTCGGTCTCTGCCAAAGTGCACGGCAGCGCCGACGTGTGGAGCTGTAACTACGGTCAGGGACAGTACATGTCATTTACGGCCCACTGGGTGAACGTGGTGCCGGCACAGCCGCACCAGCAACTTGGACAGGTCACGACGCTTTTGCCTCCACGTTTGCACGTCCTTGGTCCAGCAAACATGTCCGCCTCTACCACCTCTTCTTCCGCCGTGTCCTCAGCCGCCACCCCCGTGCCAAGTCCCATTACCCGACCGGCATATCACATGTGCAGGGCGCAACGGTGTTCTTGCTGTGCTGCACCTGGTATGCCTTGGCGAACGTAGTCACACAGGGGAGGAACTTCTGAGTGTAATGAACAGAGAAATCGACAGATGGCTGTCTCCGCGCAAACTGAAAATCGGAGCCATGTTGACCGACAACGGAAAGAACATGGTGTCTGCTCTGTGTCAAGGAAGGTTGTGCCATGCGCCATGCATGGCTCACGTGTTCAATCTGGTTGTCAAGCGGTTCCTAAAATCCACCATCCCACTGCAAGACATCCTTAAAATGTCACGTAAACTTTGCATGCATTTCAGCCATTCCTACACCGCAAAGCACACCCTCCTTGAGCTGCAGCGGCAGAACGGAATTCCACAGCATCGCCTGATCTGCGACGTTGCAACAAGGTGGAATTCAACCCTACATATGTTAGACCACCTTTACGAACAGCGAAAGGCCATCACCGATTTCCTGATGTTACATGCGGATAAAGGTACTCCCCTGTGTAACTTAGATGTCAGCCATTGGCAGCTCATGCGTGACACCTGCCGCTTGCTCAGGCCCTTTGAGGAGGCCACGCTATTCGTGAGTCGGCAGGACTATGGGATGAACGACGTCATTCCTCTATTGCATGTCCTGGAACAAATGCTGTTAACAATGGCTGGTCAGGGTGCGGTAGACGTGGCGCACAGATCTCAACGCCACATGACCCCTGTGGGGGCAGGACAGGAAGAAGAGGAGGAGGTAGAGGAGGACATTTGTGCTCAGGAATTATTGAGTGAAATGGGTGGTTTTTCCACTCAGCGGACAGGAGTGGAGGAGCAGGAGCATCTGGTAGAGGAGGAGGAAGAGGAGACAGAGGACCCAGACGCACCGTGGCAGTATGCTGTGGAGATGGAGGCAGGGAGTCCCTCGCATTCCTTGGCACAAATGGCCCATAGCATGTTCGGTTGCTTGCGTAGCGACAGCCGAATAATAACCATCAGACAGAGGGATGACTTTTGGCTGTCCACCTTGTTGGACCCTCGCTACCGTTCAAAAATGGTGGCCTTTTTCACACCTGCTGAGAGGGAGGCCAAAATATCGTACTATAAAAACCACCTATGTAGTCAGTTGGTCTCTGCCTTTGTGCGCCAACGTCCATCCTCAGACACTGTGGGCCCTGTGCGCTCGCGTTAAGCTGCCATGGCAGCAGGGGAGGGGTGGGGTGGTAGGAGCAGTGGTAGCTCCACCAGCAGCGGCTGCCTCAGTCTGCAGTCGATGATGAGTAGCTTTCTTCACCAGCGCAGTGAGGAAACTACTAACCAGCCGCAGCAGCAGCAGCATCAGGTGGACCTGGAGCAGGACCTCAAACAACAGGCTTGGGCCTACTTGGACAGCACCCTGCCAACCGAGGTAGACAATCCCCTTGACAACTGGGCAACGAAACTTGACCTTTGGCCCTGTTAGAAGCTTTCCTTAACCCAATATCTAATATCTTCTTATTAACAGTACTAACATAAGTATGAATGAGTTGGATCTTAATAGAATAATTGAGTTATTATATTTATATTTGTTCTAGATTGGGAAAAGTAAGGAATTAGACTTCAGAGTCTGTGAATATACATATGAACATATTTCTTGGGTTTTTCCTTTACATTCAAGCCACATATGAGAGCAATTAGCTATACCTTCCCCCATCCTCCCCCATCTATGTAAGAGATAAAGTTACACTCAGACTTTGAGAGAAGTAGATTGGAGGGTTTGTTTTAATACCTCCTGTTGGTGTCAATTATCTTAGTGGGACTACAAGAGAATACCAACCCACTTTTAGGAGATGGTGGGGGCTGGATTACTCTTTCAAGAGCAGAACAAAGGTTTGAGTTTCTGGCACACTTTGCTAGAAGCCTTGAGAGACACACACACACATACACACATATACATATATACAATCTTATTATCAAGAACTTAACTATATTTTTTGGACATTATTTAAACATTCTGTATGCCAATATTTTATTTCTAATTTTATGCAACGTTATTATTAAATCATCTTTTTGAGTTTATACAAGCAGTGGAAGGACTTTCTATTTGAACATTTCTCATCAATACAAGTTAATAAAATATCGAGACAATACGATATTTTACAGGCCCCAACTAGCTGAATTTGCCCTTGAAAGGCTGTCATGCCCGGCCAGTAGCGTGGCATCGGAGCGCGTGTTTAGTGCGGCAGGAGGTATTGTAACTCCGCGGAGGACACGACTGTCCACCCAAAGTGTGGAGAGACTCACGTTTGTGAAAATGAATCAGGCGTGGATTAGTCTGGATTTCAAACCACCAGTTCCTGACACAACTGACTAAATCCGCCATGAATCATGCCCCAAACATGTTATTATTTTTAATATAGGCCTCTGTATGGCCTTCAATTTAAGCTGCTTACGCTTCGCCACTCTGCCATGGGCCCCTGTACCGCCTCTTCTTGCTGCTGCCAGGTCCAGAGTGTGTCATGGGTCCCTGTACGGCCTCCCATTGCTGCTGTCTCCATCGCCACACTCTGCCATGTGCCACTTTCAGGTCTCCTCACACTGCTGGTGGGTTCCATTTTGTCATAGGGTGCTGGCAGATTACGGGCCTCCCATTGCTGCTGCCAGGCCCGTAATCTGCCATGGGCCCCCGTACCGACTCCTCATGCTGCTGCCAGGTCCAGAGTGTGTCATGGGTCCCTGTACGGACTCCCATTGCTGCTGCCAGGCCCGTAATCTGCCATGGGCCCCCGTACCGACTCCTCATGCTGCTGCCAGGCCCATAATCTGTCATGGGCCCCTGTACCACCTCCTCATGCTGCTGCCAGGTCCAGAGTGTGTCATGGGTCCCTGTACGGCCTCCCATTGCTGCTGTCTCCATCGCCACACTCTGCCATGTGCCACTTTCAGGTCTCCTCACACTGCTAGTGGGTTCCATTTTGTCATAGGGTGCTGGCAGATTACGGGCCTCCCATTGCTGCTGCCAGGCCCGTAATCTGCCATGGGCCCCCGTACCGACTCCTCATGCTGCTGCCAGGCCCGTAATCTGTCATGGGCAACTGTACCGCCTCCTCATGCTGCTGCCAGGTCCAGAGTGTGTCAGGGGTCCCTGTACGGCCTCCAATTGCTGCTGCCAGGCCCGTAATCTGCCATGGGCCCCCGTACCGACTCCTCGTGCTGCTGCCAGGCCCGTAATCTGCCATGGGTTCCCGTACCGACTCCTCATGCTGCTGCCAGGCCCGTAATCTGTCATGGGCCCCTGTACCGCCTCCTCATGCTGCTGCCAGGTCCAGAGTGTGTCATGGGTCCCTGTACGGCCTCCCATTGCTGCTGTCTCCATCGCCACACTCTGCCATGTGCCACTTTCAGGTCTCCTCACACTGCTGGTGGGTTCCATTTTGTCATAGGGTGCTGTATGGCCTCCCATTGCTGCTGCCAGGCCCGTAATCTGCCATGGGCCCCCGTACCGACTCCTCATGCTGCTGCCAGGCCCGTAATCTGTCATGGGCTCCTGTACGGCCTCCTCATGCTGCTGCCAGGTCCAGAGTGTGTCATGGGTCCCTGTACGGCCTCCCATTGCTGCTGTCTCCATCGCCACACTCTGCCATGTGCCACTTTCAGGTCTCCTCACACTGCTGGTGGGTTCCATTTTGTCATAGGGTGCTGGCAGATTACGGGCCTCCCATTGCTGCTGCCAGGCCCGTAATCTGCCATGGGCCCCCGTACCGACTCCTCATGCTGCTGCCAGGCCCGTAATCTGTCATGGGCAACTGTACCGCCTCCTCATGCTGCTGCCAGGTCCAGAGTGTGTCATGGGTCCCTGTACGGCCTCCAATTGCTGCTGCCAGGCCCGTAATCTGCCATGGGCCCCCGTACCGACTCCTCGTGCTGCTGCCAGGCCCGTAATCTGCCATGGGTTCCCGTACCGACTCCTCATGCTGCTGCCAGGCCCGTAATCTGTCATGGGCCCCTGTACCGCCTCCTCATGCTGCTGCCAGGTCCAGAGTGTGTCATGGGTCCCTGTACGGCCTCCCATTGCTGCTGTCTCCATCGCCACACTCTGCCATGTGCCACTTTCAGGTCTCCTCACACTGCTGGTGGGTTCCATTTTGTCATAGGGTGCTGTATGGCCTCCCATTGCTGCTGCCAGGCCCGTAATCTGCCATGGGCCCCCGTACCGACTCCTCATGCTGCTGCCAGGCCCGTAATCTGTCATGGGCCCCTGTACGGCCTCCTCATGCTGCTGCCAGGTCCAGAGTGTGTCATGGGTCCCTGTACGGCCTCCCATTGCTGCTGTCTCCATCGCCACACTCTGCCATGTGCCACTTTCAGGTCTCCTCACACTGCTGGTGGGTTCCATTTTGTCATAGGGTGCTGGCAGATTACGGGCCTCCCATTGCTGCTGCCAGGCCCGTAATCTGCCATGGGCCCCCGTACCGACTCCTCATGCTGCTGCCAGGCCCGTAATCTGTCATGGGCCCCTGTACCGCCTCCTCATGCTGCTGCCAGGTCCAGAGTGTGTCATGGGTCCCTGTACGGCCTCCCATTGCTGCTGCCAGGCCCGTAATCTGCCATGGGCCCTCGTACCGACTCCTCATGCTGCTGCCAGGCCCGTAATCTGTCATGGGCCCCTGTACCGCCTCCTCATGCTGCTGCCAGGTCCAGAGTGTGTCATGGGTCCCTGTACGGCCTCCCATTGCTGCTGCCAGGCCCGTAATCTGCCATGGGCCCCCGGACCGACTCCTCATGCTGCTGCCAGGCCCATAATCTGCCATGGGCCCCCGTACCGACTCCTCATGCTGCTGCCAGGCCCGTAATCTGTCATGGGCCCCTGTACCGCCTCCTCATGCTGCTGCCAGGTCCAGAGTGTGTCATGGGTCCCTGTACGGCCTCCCATTGCTGCTGCCAGGCCCGTAATCTGCCATGGGCCCCCGTACCGACTCCTCATGCTGCTGCCAGGCCCGTAATCTGTCATAGGCCCCTGTACCGCCTCCTCATGCTGCTGCCAGGTCCAGAGTGTGTCATGGGTCCCTGTACGGCCTCCCATTGCTGCTGTCTCCATCGCCACACTCTGCCATGTGCCACTTTCAGGTCTCCTCACACTGCTGGTGGGTTCCATTTTGTCATAGGGTGCTGTATAGCCTCCCATTGCTGCTGCCAGGCCCGTAATCTGCCATGGGCCCCCGTACCGACTCCTCATGCTGCTGCCAGGCCCGTAATCTGTCATGGGCCCCTGTACCGCCTCCTCATGCTGCTGCCAGGTCCAGAGTGTGTCATGGGTCCCTGTACGGCCTCCCATTGCTGCTGTCTCCATCGCCACACTCTGCCATGTGCCACTTTCAGGTCTCCTCACACTGCTGGTGGGTTCCATTTTGTCATAGGGTGCTGGCAGATTACAGGCCTCCCATTGCTGCTGCCAGGCCCGTAATCTGCCATGGGCCCCCGTACCGACTACTCATGCTGCTGCCAGGCCCGTAATCTGTCATGGGCCCCTGTACTGCCTCCTCATGCTGCTGCCAGGTCCAGAGTGTGTCATGGGTCCCTGCACGGCCTCCCATTGCTGCTGCCAGGCCCGTAATCTGCCATGGGCCCCCGTACCGACTCCTCATGCTGCTGCCAGGCCCGTAATCTATCATGGGCCCCTGTACCGCCTCCTCATGCTGCTGCCAGGTCCAGAGTGTGTCATGGGTCCCTGTACGGCCTCCCATTGCTGCTGTCTCCATCGCCACACTCTGCCATGTGCCACTTTCAGGTCTCCTCACACTGCTGGTGGGTTCCATTTTGTCATAGGGTGCTGGCAGATTACGGGCCTCCCATTGCTGCTGCCAGACCCGTAATCTGCCATGGGCCCCCGTACCGACTCCTCATGCTGCTGCCAGAACCGTAATCTGTCATGGGCCCCTGTACCGCCTCCTCATGCTGCTGCCAGGTCCAGAGTGTGTCATGGGTCCCTGTACGGCCTCCCATTGCTGCTGCCAGGCCCGTAATCTGCCATGGGCCCCCGTACCGACTCCTCATGCTGCTGCCAGGCCCGTAATCTGTCATGGGCCCCTGTACCGCCTCCTCATGCTGCTGCCAGGTCCAGAGTGTGTCATGGGTCCCTGTACGGCCTCCCATTGCTGCTGTCTCCATCGCCACACTCTGCCATGTGCCACTTTCAGGTCTACTCACACTGCTGGTGGGTTCCATTTTGTCATAGGGTGCTGTATGGCCTCCCATTGCTGCTGCCTCCACCGCCACACTGTGGCTCCACACTCTGGTTTTGGCCCCGTGACTGCCCAAATGAGTGAAGTGTGCGGTGATTCTAAGATCGACGGCACTCATCTGCATGTCATACTGACTGACAGTATTATTTCTCTTCCCCAGCAGACTCCAAGGGCATTTAAATTAAAGGTACAGTGTTCTGCACTAATATAAAGGCTCTCTGAAGCCTAGAAACACCCTTTTTATAAGTTAAATTCGCAGCGAATATATTCGACTCGAATCAAATTTATTCCGCGAATTCGCCGAATCAGCCGAATCGAATTTTTGAATAATTCGCTCATCTCTAGTTATGTCCGGCCTGTCGAGTTGGAATAGAGCCCACTTGGTCATTATGAATCAGGGAACCTATATAAGGATTAAGGCACGTGGAGAAAATTTTTGATAACAGTTTGATATCAATATTGAGGAGAGAGATTGGCCTATAGTTGGACTACTGCGTGTCATCCGAGTTTGGTTTTGGGATCATCGAGATGTTCGCTTGTACCGTTTCATGGTGGACGGTATGGCCAGATAGTAAAGCGTTAAAAGCATTAGTAAGTATGGGTGCAAGAAGATGAGCTAATTTTTTGTAATAAGTGGCTGAGAAACCGTCTGGTCCTGGGCGCTTGCAAGGTTTTAGACATTTAATAGCATTTAGGGTTTTGGCTGGGGTTTCAGCTTGGCTAATTGGTGCTCCGACAGTTTCGGGAAGGAGATGGGGGCCAAGAGGGTATCAGCTTGTAAGGGGTCAAAGGGTGTGGAGGAAGAGTAAAGCTGTGACAGATGTTTATGGAATGTTCGTAGGATGCGTTCCAGATTACTAGTGAGGTTGCCAGATGTGGTGCGTATTCGTATAGGTTTAGTAATCTGGTCAAGCCTACGAAGCGAAAGGGCTAAGAAGGTACTTTGCTTTTTCGCCTTGGTATAATATCTGTGCCTGGATCTACGAAGTGCGAGTTCCGCCTGGTCTGTGAGAAAGAGGTCTAGAGCTAATGGGGATTGTTCTAGGGCTTCATGGTTGGCAGGTGTGGGAGTCGCCTGGAAGATTTGATGGGAATGATTGTAGGTTTGCTTCAGAGAAAGACGTTGTTGTCTTTTTGCTTTATTTAAAAAGGACGCTTTACTAATACAAAATTTGCGTATCACCGGTTTATGCGCTTCCCAGAGTAGGAGTGGGGAAATATCAGGTGTGTGGTCAAGAGATAAGTAATCTTTGAGGGCGGTTTCAATTTCCGATCAGTGTACTGGATTTGCAAGTAAATTGTCATTGATGATCCATGAGGACTCAGTAGGAGATGGGGCTAGAGAAGCCATGGATGTAAATACAGAGCAATGGTCTGACCAGGGAATTGGGAGTATTTCAGAGGTCAAGAGCCGGGAAGAGGAGCTGGCCGTAATAAGGATTTGATCTATCCTAGAGAAGGTCTTGTGGGGGTGGGAGTAGAAAGTATATTGGCGCTTGGCCGGGTTAAGTTCCCTCCAGGTATTGATCATGGAATAACGTTGTAATATGTCTTGTAGGGTTAGCTTAGAGGTAGGGAGAGGGCAAGGTTGGGGGGACTTGTCAAGAAAAGGATATAACGTACTGTTAGAGTCTCCGCAGACCAGTAGGGTACCTCGCTTGTGGTGATCTATAACCGAAAGTATGTGAGAAAGAAATGGTAAAGGACCTTGATTCGGGGCATAATATGTAGCAATGGTGACGTCTATGTCTAGGAGTTGCCCTATCAACAGGAGATAGTGGCCCTCTGGATCTTTGACTTCAGTGTATAGAGTGAAAGGTGTTGTGCGATGGAAGGCTATCAGCACCCCTCTACATTTTGTGGTGGCGGAGGCCGTATAGACCTGAGGGTAACGGGGACCAAAAAATTTAGGGGTGGAGTTGGGGGTGTAGTGTGTTTCCTGTAGGCAGACTACGTGTGCTTTAAGTGAAGCAAAAAAGCGGAAAGCCTTGTTGCGTTTCTGTGGTATGGTAAGACCCTGCACATTCAGGGTGAGGATGTTTAGCGAGCCCATGGGGAGAGTGTGTAGTATTTGAAAAAATATGGCATCGCCAGCTGGGAGGGAGCCCGAGAAGTACTATATGACACGGTTAGTTTACGTGGGGGGTTGTACAAAGTCATGGAGTCATATAGAGGGGAGGAGGGAGGAAGGGTATAATACTGGAAAGGTAACAAAAAAGGGGTATAGGGGGTCATTCAAGGCTTGAGAGGTGTTCCCAGAGGACACCCTAATACAGGGTGGGCCAGGGAGCAACGATAGCCCAAGTGCTATGAAATAGGCAATAACACAGGAGCTAATGTGGAGTGCGCAGGTACGTGGACCGTAGGGATAACAGTATTAACATAAGTATACGGCAGTGGGATCCCGGGAGAGGAGCAGACAGATAAAAACCTGCCAATTCAAGGGGGTCCTAGACCCAGGCGGCACCGACTGCACAAATGAAGCGGCATGAGAAAGCGTGTGAGGCATCCCATGCCGAGGTCCCCATACATAGACTGAGGAGTAGTCCAGGAGGAGTGATGCAGGATATGACTTGCGAATTTCCGTGAGTCCTCCATGACGTGGTAGAAACAAAGGCACTAATCAAATTTCCATAAATAAATAAATGTAGATATAACGATTTGTATACTCGAACAACATCATATTCCACCCCAAAAGTGAGAAACCTTAGAAATCAGTCATGGCCAATTCTAGGATAATAGGCAAAGGATTAAAAACAAATGAAATGGGGTCTGTGCACCCCCCTGAAGGACTTGTACCACAGACAAAAAAAAAACAAAAACAAATTCTGTTGCGTGGGGATCAAGGGCTTTAACCACTTTAATACTGACATTTTCCCTCTCTTCCTGCCCAGGCCACTTTTCAGCTTTCAGCGCTCTCACACTTTGAATGACAATTACTCAGTCATGCAGCCGTGTATCCAAACTAAATGTTCATCAGTTTTGGGGACAGACAGAGCTTTCTTTTGGTGGTATTTAAAAATGCATTTTTCTCAGCTTCTATTATAAAATTTAGCAAATAAGTAAATATAAGAAACAGACTAGATAATAAACACGGATTTGGGTGATTTTTACCAAAGAAATGAAGCAGAATAAATTTTGGTTTAAATTTAGGAAGAAATAACCCCAATCAGTGTACATTATTTATTATATGTGAAAGTTATAGAGTCTACAAGTGATGATCCGTATCACTGAAAATTGATCAATCCCGATGTACTGACTGCTATCTCATTACTTGTGGCCCTAACATGCCTGCACAGTACAACCCACCCCCACCCCCCTCCCAAGTGACCCCTTTTTTGGAAAGTAGAAAGTCCAAGGTATTTCATAGGAGGCGTGATGAGTTTTTTGAAGTAGTACATTTCCCCACATTTCTTTGGAAAATGAAGAAATATTTTTTTTTTTATTTTCACAAAATTGGCATATTAACAAGATATTTCTCTCACATGGCATAGAGAAGGGTGAGATTGTGCCCTTTCTGTGGCCAAGCAGGTCACGTATTGAAGTCCTGTCCAATCCGGGAAACGCCAGCACCTCAGGTCCTGTAGGGGACAGAGCTTAGATGGCGTCCCCAGAGATCCTTAAAGATAAGCCTCTAGTTCCAGTTACTCTGGACAATGTATAAAGGAATATATATATAATGATACAATGTATAGTGGAATGTATATAACGATACAATGTATAATAGGATGTATATAATGATACAATGTATGATAAAATGTATATAATGATACAATGCATAGTGGAATGTATATAACGATACAATGTATAATAGGATGTATATAATGATACAATGTATAATGGAATGTATATAATGATACAATGTATAATGGAATGCATATAATGATACAATGTATAATATGATGTATATAATGATACAATGTATAAAATAATGTATATAATGATACAATGTATAATGGGATGTGCATAATGATACAATGTATAATGGGATGTGCATAATGGTATAATGGGATGTACATAATGATGCAATGTATAATTGGATGCACATAATGATACAATGTATAATGGGATGTATATAATGATACAATGCATAATAGAATGAATATATATTGATACAATGTATAGTGGAATGTATATAATGATACAATGTATAATGGAATGCATATAATGATACTGTCAGGGCTCCCGGGTGTGACCAGAGGTGTGTGACTGACGCAGGGAAACGCAGACTTCAGATATGTTATAAACAATGTAATTTATTAACACTAACAATACAAACATAAACGCAGTGCAATACTAAAACATAACACAGTGCAAACAAACCAAACCAACCACCCACAGATAACAGTACATACAATGCAAGCGTCGTCAGGCAGGCCGGGTCAATATCAATCGGGCAGGTACGTACAGGGGGAGCAAGCGGAGAATGGTCAGGGTCACAAGCCAGGTTCAGCAGGTAGCGGGCAGCGTGGTACAGAGGGTCAGGCAGAGGAGAATGGTCAGACAAGCCAGGGATCAGAGCAGGGTCAGCAGAGAATCAGACAGGAACAGAAACAGGAAACAGGGCCCAGGAGAAACACAACACCAAGGCAGAGTCTGCAGGTCTGAATGTCCCTTAAATACACCAGTATAATTAGTTCCAGGTGTTTGACTGGCTGCAAGGTTGAGTCTCTGATTGCTGGGAGCACCCGCTGGCCAGCCCTGGTACTGCAGCTCATAAGGCAGGTGAGTCCCACTATTGCTGGCCAGTCCATTCCTGACAGATACAATGTATAATATGATGTATATAATGATACAATGTATAATGGAATGTATATAATGATACAATGTATAATATGATGTATATAATGATACAATGTATAATAGAATGTATATAATGATACAATGTATAATAGATTGTGTATAATGATACGATGTATAATGGAATGTGTATAATGATACGATGTATAATGGAATGTGTATAATGATACAATGTATAACGGACTGTATATAATGATACGATGTATAATAGGATGTGTATAATGATGCAATGTATCTCTCTTCTCCATTCATAGAGGGAGAAAAAAAACAAGGGGGCCGGGCTGTACAGTGACTGATCACTGTGATAGCAAATCCGAAGCTATCACAGCGATCATGTGACCTGGAATGAGGAGTCCCGGGTCCAGATCGTTAGAATCTCAGCAGATCTCAGTGACACCCCGGTCTTTGCGCTGTGAGCGCGCTGTGCTGCGCACTCCCAGCACAAAGACAGGTACACAAATATGCGGCCCCACGGAAAACAGCCCAGTTCTGTGAGGACACAGATTTGTGTGACGTCGGCACAAAGGGGTTAAGGACCATTACCAGAAGACCCCAAAGGGCAAAGAGTTGAATCAACACGAGAATTTCCTGTACTCTGAGTGACAGAAGACCCAAAAGATCGATTATCTCAGCATGAAATTAAGTATTATGAATAGTGCGTTATTTTAAGGTGAGTATCCAGCCCATTATTGGGGAAATGTCGCTGAAATTTACTTGAACCTTGGTGTTAAACCACTTTAGCTCCGCCCCAAAGCAGAAATGCTGCTACAGGACAGCAGCTGTGGATAAAATCAGGTTATATACGCAATCCTCCATTTCCGGGTAGGGGACGCGCGTGACATACCCACGCCGCAATTCGCTATCAATCACCGCATTCCGGCTGGTGATTAGTCGCCGGCGCTGGGTGATTTCCCAGGATCTCCGATGAGAGAGGTAGAATGGTTAGTAAACAAAACAGTTCTCCCTGTCAGCATGGCTGTGCACAGGACAGCCATACAAAGCAGTGTGAGTACAGTGAAGCACAAACACAGAACATGATGTAAAACAGCACATAGTTAACCCTTTGATCACCCCACATGTAAACCCCTTCATGCCCAGTGCCATTAGCACATTGTCAGGGATTTGTATTAGCACTGATCAATGTATTGGTGTCACTGGGGATGTCAGGGGCAGTTAGTCTATTCTTCCCAGTGTCAGAATGCCCGCCGCATTCCCGCAGTCCTGCTATATGACACTGATCTAGTAAATTGTTACTAGTAAAAATTAAAAAAAAATATATATATACCGCCATTTGTAAACGCTATCACTTTCACGTAAACCAATTAAATTACATGTATTGGGATTTTTTTTTTAGCAAAGACACGGAGCGGAATACATTTTGGCCTAAATTTATGATGAAATTTAATTTTTTAATTCTCTTTACTGGACATGTTTAATAGCAAAAAGTCAAAAATATATAATAAAAAATATATATTTTTTCCCCAAAATTGTATTTTTTTATATAGCGCCAAAAATAAAAACTGCACAGGATATCAGATACCACCAAAATAAAGCTCTATTCATGGGAAAAAAGGACGCAAATTTAATTGTCAGTTAAATGAACACAGCGCAATAACGCAAAAAAAAATGGCCGGGTCAGGAAGGGGGGAAATCCTCTGGAGGGGGAAGATCCTCTGGAGGGCGAGAGGGGGAAATCCTCAGAAGGGGGAGGGGTTAACAGCAACATGTGAAGAGGAAGATACAGAAGAGGTAAAAGATGATAAAGAACCTCTATCGGCATTATTTCGCCGTATGTCTCGGTTTTGTCCCCGACCACTCCTGTTTTTCAGACTCCATTTGTATGCTTTATCCTCTTGGAAGGCCAATTTGTCCTCCCAGAATTTTGGCTCTTTGGCTACCAAGGTCTTTCATAAACTGATGAAGCTTTTCATGTTAACCTCTTGGTGCCAAATGCAAATATGCGGCCTCCCAGCGTCTGGGCCTAGACGCCAAGCGGCCGCACATTTGTGTTCTATTGAAAAAAGACATATGTGCTGAGAGCGTGCGTCCTGTGCACTCCCAGCACACATGGTCAGTACTCACAGAAAGGTCCCGATCTCCGTTTTCGATCGGGACCTTTCCCGATCATGTGACCACCGTGACGTCGTGTCACAGCGGTCACATGACCCTAAACCCCGCCCCACCTCCCAGCTTCTGAAACCCTTAAAGGGCCGAGAGGTACCGGCACCAAGGGGTTAAGCAAATTGGGGAAAAGACTTAAAAGGTAGAAGTGTGGTGCTAACTTCATCTATTTCCTTGTCTACCAAAATTAAATGTTTCCCATATTCATTAACTGCTTCCTGTCTGCCCGCAATGTAATGCGAATGGGTGGCAGTCACAGGAAAAGCCACAAACTGGTACACTGCTCTGGATGTACTAACACAGGGGGGCGCTGCATGCCAGAGCAGGCACGCAGCACTTCCCACCCATGACACAGTGGAATGAAGATCCCTGTGAATGGGACTCGGTGATCATGTGATTGCTATACAATCACATGATCACAATGTTAGCAAATGTTAGCAAAGCTGGTCTGATTTTTAACAGCTCTGCTTCTCTTCCTAATGAGCTGTGATTGGCCTACAGCTGTCACATGATACATGGGGCCAATCATATGACCTTGTGACCAGCTCCAGCCAATCGCAGATCACCATCTTCAGCTGTCAAGACCCCAATTCCTTCATGACGATTCATGAATGAGTTAGGTTCATGAAAGCAAGCTTGGCATTGCAGGATAAATGATCTTTATTTCTCCTAAAAGCAAAGTGTACATAAAAAATACAAATCCCTGATCACCCCCCACAGTAGTACAATGTTACTATGGTAAGTATTTAAAAAATAATAATAAAAATAAGTTTAAAAAATAAAATAAAAAAAACTATATTGAGAATTAAAAAATGTAAGGGTTTTTTTTTCAATTACTTGCCGACCGCTTACCCTCATTTTGTGGGCGAGCAGCAGCTCTGGGCAAAGTGACACAATCTTACATCGTGCCTGCACCCTGTTGACCCCCTAGTTGGTCCAGGGAGAGAAGAGAGAACACGGCACCAAGTAAAAGTGCTACATGTTACATTTACACGTTAGATTAACACATTTAACCCTTTGATAACCTCTAGTAACCCTTTGATCGACCCTATTAACCCTTTGATCACCTGTTACCCAGCCAGTGGCATTAATACAGTGTCAGTATATAGAATGTTTCACTGATCACTGTATTACTGCCACTAGAGACATCAGGGTCAGTTTTGCACTCATGCTATAGGTCACTGATCACCACCATTACTAGTATAGTGTTTGTACGGATCAATATAATAAACATGAACAGAACTATACTACTGCCTGCTTTGTATAGTGTCCCCAAAAATGCAGTGTTAGCAGGATCGGCCCCATTCACTGTAAGCACTAGCGTTTAGCTCCTTCCGCTGATTTGTACCAATTGGTTGTGGGCCAAAGCAATTTATATAGACAACAATACATCGACGCCCACCCAAATTCTGCTCTTGCCAGACAATTTGCATGGAAACCTATCATGGTTTCTGAACTTAAAACTCTTTGGGGCCTAATCCTCAACATGGGCATTACAGAAAATAATTAATTGAGGTCATATTGGTCCACAGACCAGATTTATCATATGCCCTTGTGCTCTGCTGTTACTAATATATATATATATATATATATATATATATATATATATATAATGTGTGTGTGTGTGTCAAGTACCAGGAGTGCAGAGAGAGAGCACACGGAGACAGATTGCACGGTACCCGATGTACGGGCATTTATTTGGGGTACAGACAATAGATTGGTTAGTCCACAGATCAATATCAGACACAGCAACACAGTCAAGTTCTCTGGAAGGCAATATGAAACAACAGGGGGCCAATAGTCCACAAGGTTCAGTAGGACAGTGGGGTGGAGGTTTTGTGAGAATTGGCTTTCCTGGGGAGAATTGGGCTAAGTCTTTTGGGCAGCATGGGGTCAGTCCATTTACTGGATTCAGGGAGCAGGACACAGAGGGTTACAGTCCACACAGGCAGCTCCAGGCAGCGAAGGTTTAAGTCTGCCAGGCTCACAGGCAACAAAGGGTTAAGTCCGCACAGGCTCATGGGCAACAAGGGGTTAAGTCCTCCAGGATCATGGGCAACAAAGGGTTAAGTCCGTCAGGCTCACAGGCAACAAAGAGCTAAGTCCACACAGGGGAGAGATCCAGGCAGCAGGCTCACGGGCAGCAGAGGGTTCATCCACAGTGAGGAGTTTTAGGCAGCAGAGAGTTAACCTCACACAGGGGAGGGATCCAGCAGCAGACTGGCAGGCAGGGGAGCCAGTCAGAGGAGAGAGATTGGAACAATGAGGAGGCTGGCACGGAGCTCAGACCTTTGTCACTAACAGCAGGTAGGAGAACACACTGGACTGGTGCCCTGTTCTGTCTTAAGAACAGAGCCAGGCACATTGCCATTGCCATGGTAACCCAAGAGTTAGCGCCAGGCTACCATGGCAACGGGCCCCACCCCCCGCATCTCCAGACCCACACAGGAAATGTGGCCTTTGTCCCTGTCAAGCACTGAGCGCAGGAAGATGTGCACCAGGGCACAGGGAGGGGGTGAAAAGAGGTAACCTGCAAGTGGATTCCCACAGCAGGGGGGCTGACTTTCTGGCGCTTGCCAGGGAAGCAGGATGCTCCCTCAGCAGGGGTCCAGATTGCCGGTGACAGGATGGTGAGGGGCTGCTGGGGGGGTGACTGTATTAGGGACAATGAGGACTAGAAATCCCAGCATGGATGTGACAGAAGAGTGAGGATCTACTGAGGGGTGGGGGGTGGCAGGCAGCAAACCCGTAAGAGGGGGGAAAGACCAGATCCGTGACAACCCCTCCATTCTACAAGTGCAGCCAGGGGAACCTTAACAGGTTCCCGTAGAGGCAATTATGGACTGCATTTATCTACTGGGGGTCTTGATGATGGGACAGCCCATCTGCATTGTGGTGCTTGGATAGTGAAATTGTAGGGTTGTAAGGCCAGGCTCCATCATAAGAGACGGCCATTATCCCCGGAGACCTGATTCAGCCAGGTGAGGATAGTGAACTCCTAGCCATACAAATAGGGTTGAAGTTTCTTTAACGCCCACACTATGGCCAGTCAATCCTTTTCTATGTAGCTTCCTGCTAAGGAAGGCCACAGGATGCTCCTCCCCCTCCTCATTTACCTGGCTGAGGATGGCCCCCAGCCCATAAGTAGAGGTGTCTGTCTGCACGAGGAACCTTCGCTGGCAGTTGGTGCTGCTAGGATGGGGTAATGGGAAAGGGCCTCCTTCGGCAGTTCAAATGCAGTCTGGCAGGCCGGGGTCCAGGTTACCATCCGGGGCATGGCCTTCTTGGTGAGATCTGTCAGGGGCTTCGCAATTGTGCTGAAATGGGGAACAAATTTACGATAATAGTTAGCAGTGCCCAGAAACGCCATAACCTGTTTCTTAGTCTGGGGGGTGGGCCATTCCCTAATGGCTTCAATTTTAGCCGGTTCTGTGCGCAGTTTACCCCCTCCCACCCGGTGTCCTAAATATTGCACCTCCGCCATCCCTATCTGGCACTTGTCTGGTCGAATGGGGAGGCTGGCTCCTGCAAGTCGGCCTAGGACAAAGCCCATATGCCGGAGGTGATCTTCCCAGGTTTCGCTAAAGATGGCGATGTCATCAAGGTAGGCACAGGCAAAGTCATAACAACCCTGCAAAAGCGGGTCCACCATGCGCTGGAAGGTGGCAGGGGCATTCTTCATGCCAAAGGGCATGTTGATAAACTCGAACAGGCCGAAGGGAGCGATGAAGGTGGAGCGCTCCCGACCCTCTGCGGATAAGGGGATTTGCCAGTAGCCCTTGCTCAAGTCCAGGGTAGTGACATAGCAGGCTCCAGCCAGCTGGTCCAGCAGGTCATCGATATGGGGCATCGGGTAAGCATCACGAACCATGTGGTCATTGAGGCATCGGTAGTCAACACAAGTGGATGCTGCCATCTTTCTTGGAGACAAGAACAACAGGAGAGGCCCAGGGGCTCTGGGAGGGCTGAATAATTCTCAGATCCAGCATTTCATTCAGTTCCTGTCTCATAGTGTTCTTAACAGCTTCAGGGACACGATATGGGCTTGTTGGAGGGGCCGGGTTCCCAGGGTCTCCACATGGTGAGTGGTGATAGTGGTCTTTCCAGGCCGGGCAGAGAAAGCGGAACTGCGCTGGCCCAGGACAACATTCATGGCCCTCTGTTGTCCCGGATTCAGCTGCAGACTCAGGGGCACCTGATGCACGTCAGTTGGATGGCGCGCTGCTTCCAGGAGATCCGGTATGGCTTCTTCATCCTCCTCGGAGGGTATTGGACAGATGGCCATAACAAGGGGGTTTCAGTCATGGTACACCTTGATCATATTGACATGCACCATTTTCTGCCATCTCCCCCGATCATCTAGTCCGAGAACATAGTGTCATTCCCTTTCCTAATGACTCGGAAGAGTCCCTCCCATGTGGATTGCGATTTGCTCTGGGGATTTGGGACAATCATGATGACCTGTTGGTTCTAAGTAAACTCCTGGGTGTGGGCCATGTCTTTTGCTGGGCCTGGGTTGCTTGGAGATGGTCAGCTGCAAGGCCAGCTAGTTGTCCCATCCTTTCACGCAGTTCCCAGACAGCATACCACAGGGATCTCGGTATCCGGTAGTTTACCCTCCCAGTATTCTTTCAGTAGGCTCAGGGTGCCGCGGATCTTCCACCCATACAGCAGTTCAAAGAGAGGAAATCCGGTAGATTCCTGGGATACCTCCCGGTAGGCAAAGAGGAGGTGGGGAAGGTATTGTTTCCAGTCTGGCTCTAGGTCTACAAAGGCCCATAGCATGGCCTTCAGGGTACAGTTGAAACGTTCACACAGTCCATTTGTCTGGGAGTGATAGGGGGTTGTCTGGATGGCCTGCACTCCACAGGTCTGCCAGAGGGATTGAACAGGGCCTGACATGAACTGAGTCCCCTGATCTGACAGGATTGCAGCAGGGAAGTCCACTCATGTGAAAATGGTAACCATGGCTTTTGCAACTTTGGGAGTTGTGATGGTGGACAGGGCAACTGCTTCAGGATAAGGAGTAGCATAGTCGACGATGGTCAGGATGCACCGCTTTCCGGATTTGCTGGGGCAAACTAAGGGTCCCAGAATGTCGATAGCTACTTTTTGGAATGGCTCCTCAGTAATGGGTAGGAGCTGTAGAGGGGCCCGAAGGTCACCCGTTCTTCTATGTCTCTGACAGGTATCGCAGGTACGGCAGTAACAAGCTACTGATTGGGGCATCCCAGGCCAATTGAAGACCTAGGCCAACCTCTTTTCAGTCCGTAGCATTCCCTGATGCCCAGTCATGGGAATGTCATGGGCAAGGTGTAGCAGTTGGGGTACTATCAGCTGTTTAGCCACAGTCTGTGGCCCCTCTTTGGCAAAGGTCTCTGCCACTCGGTACAGCAACCCATTTTCCTGTACTATTCTTTCGCCGGTTCCTGGACCAGTCAGCCCTACCTGGGCCCAGAAGCTTGTCAGAGTAGGGTCAGTGGCTAAGTACCCTTGAAGCTTGTCCTGGTCCCATGTCACCCCAGTATTGTCAGCAGTTGAAGTTGAGTCACTGGCCACAGGTAGTGGAGGTCCATCCACATGCTGGGGTGCCTCCTTACTCTCAGCGGTTTCCTGAAGGGCTTGACTTCGTGTGACGGCTCCAACAAAGTGACACTGAAAATCGCCCACATCATTCCCAAGAAGCACGTCTGCAGGCAGTCCTCCCATTACACCCACATTGCAGCGTTTAGGCCCCAAGCCATAGTCCAGATTGACAGTAGTACGAGGGCTGAAGCGTTTGGTGCCCCCTGCTAGTTGGATCACTATCCCAGGGCCAGGCTGTAAAGCATCAGGGTGCACCACTTGGGAGTCCACAATGGGAAGGAAGGCCCCTGAGTTTCGGAATCCCACCACCTTTTGTCCATCCACAGTGACCACTTGCAAGTGTTTTCCTTGGAGGCTCTGGGTAGGGGCTCCCAGTGGCTGTAGGCCAAAGACTCCTGGGGGGGTGTCCTTGTCTGCGGGAGCAAGATCCTGGTCTGAAGGGGGTGGTTGTAAGTACTCGAGAGCCTGGTACAGATCTATTTCTAGTCTGTTTCTTGGCAGGGCAGCTGGCCTGGTAGTGACCAGTCTGTCCACAGCCAAAACACTGCCTATCTAAGACCGGTCTGGGGGCCCACTGCGAGGTTTCCAAATGAGGTGGGAGTAGGGGCTGTGGTGCTGGCACTGTTTGTGGGGCCATCCGATGATGGGGAGGCGTGTAGGGCACCGATGCAGGATTGGGCATTCTGGCCGCTTGGGATGCCTCGGCAGCAGGCTTCTTCCATTGTGGGTTAATGAGGAAAGCCTCATCCGCTAAGGCTGAAGCTTCTTCGAGGGTGGCAGGTTTCCGCTCACGCACCCACCGTCAGAGCTCGGGGGGAGACTTAAAAAGGAACTGTTCCTTCAGGATGACCTGGATGATCTGCTCAGGGGATGTTGCCTTCTCCCCTTTCAGCCACCGGTGACAGGCTACCGACAACTTGTGTGCAAACATTTTAAAGGAGGCCTCTGGGAGGTGGGGGGTAGTCCGGAACTGGGCCCGATGTGACTCCGATGAGACCGTGTAGTAGTCCAGTACAACCCTCTTTATCTCCTCATAGTTACGTTTCTTGAGGGGTTCCATTATTCGGTATTCCTCAGCAGCCCCTCCATCAGGCAGCCCTACCACATGGCGAGTCCAATCTGTGGGTGGGACCTCCAGTAGTTCACATTGGTATTCAAAGTCCTGGAAGAACCCATCCACATCTCCGGTGTGCTCTTGGAAGGGCTTAAAGTCCTTCCTGGATAGTCTCTGGGCCTCCTGTGCCATATGGACAGGTATAGGGGCAGCTGCTTGGTTCTTTGCAGCTTCCCACTCTATTTGTCTCTTTTGAGCCTTTTCAATGGTTGCCAGCTTCCTTTCTGTGGTGGCATCCTCTAATAGAATGGCCATCTCTTCCTCGTACCAGATGACCCAAGGGCTCTTGCCGCTTGTGCTTTGAAGCTCTGGTCCATCTTCCCTTGAGACTGTTTGGACGCTGTCTGTGCCCGACTCTTCCCGTCGCCGTTGGCTGGCTTCCTCCAGCATCTGGACCAGCTGATCTTTGTTAAGTCCCTTGTAGTTGAGGCCCAAAGTTCTGGCCTTTTCTTGTGAGCTGGTTGCCGTCCAGTGTCGATATTCCGGGGCCTCCGCTTCCATCGTATACCGACTCTCATCTGCCATCTTAAGTGCTCTCGTCCCACTGCTGCCAACCAGTTGTCAAGTACCAGAAGCGCAGAGAGAGAGAGCACCCAGAGACAGATTGCATGGAACCCGGCGTGCGGGTGTTTATTGGGGAGGTTTTGGGGAAACATACAATAGATCCATTAGTCCACAGATCAACACCAGACACAGCAACACAGTCAAGTTCTCTGGAAGGCAATATGGAACAACAGGGGGCCGATAGTCCACAGGGTTCAGTAGGACAGTGGGGTGGAGTTTTTGTGAGAATTGGGGTTCCTGGGGAGGATTGGGCAGCATGGAGTTAGTCCACTTACTGGATGCAGGGAGCAGGACACGGAGGGTTACAGTCCACACAGGCAGCTCCAGGCAGTGAAGGGTTAAGTCTGTCAAGCTTATGGGCAACAAAAGATTCATCCACAGTGAGGAGCTCCAGGCAGCAGAGAGTTAACCACACACAGGGGAGGGATCCAGCAGCAGACTGGCAAGCAAGGGAGCCAGTCAGAGGAGAGGGATTGGAGTAATGAGGAGGCTGGCATGGAGCTCAGACCTCTCTCACTAACAGCAGGCAGGAGAACACACCGGACCGGCGCCCTGCTCTTAAGTACAGAGCCGGGTGCATTGCCGTGGTAACCCGAGACTTAGCATTGGGTTACCATGGCAACAGACCCCACCCCCTGTGTCTCCGGACGGAGCATGGGAAGACATGCACAAAGGGACAGGGAGGGAGCCTGCATGTGGATAACCACAGCAGGAGGGCCTGACTTTCTGGTGCTCGGCCAGGGAAGCAGGATACTCCCTCGGCAGGGGGCCAGATTGCCTGCAACAGAAGGGTGAGGGGCCAATGGGGGGTGACTGTATTAGGGACAGTGAGGACTAGAAGTCCCAGCATGGACAGGACAGAAGAGTGAGGTGTATATATATATATATATATATATATATACACACACAGTTGTGTTCAAAATATTAGCAGTCAGACATCACTAACCTGATCAGTCACTGTTTTTGGTAGAAATATTTCTACATGGCAAATAATTTCCTAGCAGGTGTAGTAGAGTAATAGAAATCCAACAGACCCAACAGTCATGACATGCATGCTGCTGATTCTGTGTCATTGAATCACTCATTGAAAGGGGCGTGTTCAAAATAATAGCCGTGTGGAGTTCTATTAGTGAGGTCATTCATTCTTTGATAAACAGGTGGCAATTATTGCCCTTATTTAAGGAAGGAAGGCAGCAAATGTTGCACATGCTGGTTACAGTGCATTTCTCTCTGAAATTCTGAGGAAAATGGGTCGTTCCAGACATTGTTCAGAAGAACAGCGTAGCTTGATTAAAAGTTGATTGGAGGGGAAAACATATAAAGAAGAGCAGAAAATGATCGGCTACTCAGCTAAAATGATTTCAAATGGCAACCAAAATCTGAAAGATGTGGAAGAAAGCGAAAAACTACCATTGGAATGGATAGAAGAATAGCCAAAATGGCGCGGACTCAGCCAACAATCAGCTCCAGGAAGATGAAAGAAGGTGTGACGTTCCCTGTGAGGACTGTTACAATTAGAAGACACCGATGTGAAGCCAAGCTATCTGCAAGAAGTCCCCGCAAAGTCCCACTGTTGGGAAAAAGACGTGTGCTGAAGAGGTTACGATCTGCCAAAGAGCACATTGACTGGCCTAAAGAGAAATGGCGCAACATTTTGTGGGCTGATGAAAGTAAGATTGTTCTTTTTGGGTCTAGTGGGCGGAGACAGTTTGTCAGACGACCCCCAAACACTGAATTCAAGCCACAGTACACTGTGAAGACCGTGAAGCATGGTGGTGCAAGCATCATGATATGGGGATGTTTCTCATACTACGGTGTTGGGCCTATTTATCGCATACCAGGGATCATGGATCAGTTTGAATACATCAGAATACTTGAAGAGGTCATGCTGGCTTATGCTGAAGAGGAAATGCCCTTGAAATGGGTGTTCCAACAAGACAACGACCCCAAACACACCAGTAAACGTGCAACATCTTTGCTCCAGACCAACAAGATGGACGTTATGGAGTGGCCAGCCCAATCCCCGGATCTTAATCCAATAGAAAACTTGTGGGGTGACATCAAAAATGCTGTTTCTGAGGCAAAACCAAGAAATAGAGAAGAACTGTGTAATGTGGTCCAATCATCCTGGGCTGGAATACCTGATCACAGGGGCCAGAAGTTGGGTGACTCCATGCAACACAGATGTACAGCAGTTCTCAGAAACAGTGCGACTACAACCAAATATTCATGAAGTCATTCAAAGGAAAGCAAAATCTAATAGAGCCAAAAATGTTAGAATTGTGTTGATGTCACAATATTTATGGACCTGACTGGATTTGGTGGGGAGAAAGTCCTGGGAAGTAGGGAACAATATAATTCACATGAGCTACGAAAAGTCCTGAACTTCTGGCGATCTCCTGTAAAGAACTCAGGCATAGGTACCTGGGGTTCCGGTAGGACAGAGGTTTCAAGGAACATACTGGTTGCTGTTTGAGTACTTGTGCCAGAGGTTACTGTGTCTGGGAGGACATTAGAGTCGGTTCGCAGTTTACTCTCCAGGTGCTTAAAATTTCTTTGTAGGTTGTGTATCACGTTGAACAAAGAAGTCACAGCTTGGTGAATGTCCCCCAGTTGTGAGGCCTCCCTTTCAGACTCCATCATTGGCTGACTGGTACTGTCACGTACCTGATGGGAGACTGAATTGACGAGGTCGGCCTCACTTGTATCATTAGCCCTGACCCCGCTAAAGTTGGAACAGAGGGCGTCTAGGGTCCAGGGGGACAAGAGCGCCAGAGGTTTACTTGTGGCTCTTGCAGATGATGACCTTGATAGGCAGGATATCCTCTGATTTGGGTACTGTGGTGATAGACCAGGCAGGTACAGTGGGTTGCCAGATGCACAGCAGAGCCAGGTATGTAGCCAGGACACAGGACTGGAGCGGAGTCGTAGGATAGCCAGGGTCATAACAGTCGGGCAGCGCTGTACAGAATCAGGAGGAAAAGCCAAAGTCAGGATCAGAGCCGAAGTCAGAAACCGGGGGGCAGGAGAGTACTCAGAGTTGGGTCAGGAACAAGCCGGGTCAGCACCAAAGGAAACGCACAGGAACAAGCAGGACACAGGGGAGCTGAAGACCAGTCAGCACTGAATCTGGGCAGAGGCGCACCTTAAATAGTCCGTCTGGCGCCAATCTTCGCCGTGCGTGTGTGCGTGCATGTGCGCAATCGCTCATTCCTGCGTGTCTGCGCACAACCGGCAATTCTTCTGCAGGACCTCTTTCGTGCATGCGCGATCGTGATCCTTCTTGCCGGAAATCCCTTACAATAGCTCTCTATATGAGATGATTTGCCCCAAGTGACCACAAAAGTAATAACAGAGATCAGGCTATGCCACTTGAGAGCTCTCAGACAAGGGGACTAGGGTTAGTCCTGAGGAGAAGAATTTAAAGTTAAACACAAGTCTGCCTTCAGGATAAAGTTGTCTAACTATAGTCCTTAAAGTGAATCTTCTACCGGCTAGGTTGGGGCCCTTGAAGACATTGGGACTAGGACATGTCAACTTCTTACACATGGACACCATCAAAGGCTCAGACTAGCTGTAGGTCTGTGACCCACTCACCACTCTCTCTGTCTGGAATCCTCCTGTATCGGTTGGCTGAAGTGTTGGAGGGGCCCTCCTTTATTTGCTGACTCTTACTTGTGGCAGGAAAGATGACAACACTCTGGCAGTTCACCTTTGTGATTCCTTAAGTGGGTCTGAATAGCAGCAGCCTGGTTCACAGACTGGAGATCCAGAAAGGGTACCGGAACAGCTGATGGTGCAACAAAGCCTAGCTTACTCGAGCTTGCTGGGTCAGGGAACATCAGCGGTCAGCATACTGCAGATCAGCAGCTCTTACCACTCCCAGCGAGACACAGCATAGTCTTTTTTCAGTCACTGATTGGTGTTCTCCACAACTGCCTTACTCTTTCATGGGCTTTTCTATTCTTAAAACGTCTCCTGATCCCAGGCATCAATGGATACTGTAGTCAATGATTCTAATCCCCCTCCAAACTACATCTCCCAGAATGCCGCAGCCCAAAGACAATCACAAGCTAAAAAGCACACCTCCTGCTGCTGCCATCTCATGGATGAAAGGGAGTCCTGCAGCGCCAGTAAAATTACTTTCTGTACATCTCCATACATTTCACACATCCCCTTTTAGTCACACTGTCATTTGCAATTGAGGGAGGAGTTAGGAAATATTTCCCCAGTTTAGTTGGTACCAGTTACCATTTAGAGAAAATGTTTTGCTTCCACCAGGGACTGTTTTAAGACATTCTAGCTTTCCACTTGGACCCGTCCTCTTGTTCCACAATGGTATTAAACTCCTCTGATGCTAAAAGCTTGTGATAGCCTATTGGGAGAATTAACTTTCTGGGTATAAGATGCAAAAATGGTTCCCCCAGAGCCCAGGTAACACACTAGTTTTCAAAAGCTGTCATAGCACATAGACCTGTGGCCTTTCAATAAACCATTTACTGTAGATAGTGTGAGATTTGTTACCAGTGAAACAATTCTGCCTGAGCCATGTCTAATTTCTCTCTCCTCTCTCCTCATCCCCTTAATAAAATGATGTACCCTATGCAGGCACTTGTTTAACCACCACACAGAGGTACGTTGTTTCGTCAAGACCCTTGTTCCAGCAGGGCAGCGTCTGTGCCCAGGGCAGCCACCCCTTCTTCCTACCCCTTGTCTGCCATCGCTTGCTATGGGGGCACTTGTGTGGGCCTGCTCCCAAGCTAGCTCTGTGTGTCAATAGACATCTCATGGCCTGTGATTGACAATGGTAAGTATCACTGATGGGGGCAAGTCTCTGATGGGGGTGCTGCTTATGATTGAGTGTGGCTTTGAACAAGTGCATAGAAGAAGCCGTTAAACACAGCAGTTGAACTAAAGCAGGAGAACTTCAGCAGCAGGAAGACACAACAACAGCAAGAAACTCTACTGCATGCTGGACAGACAGCAAGCAAACACCCTGGGAAACATCTCTTACATGCCTGAGTCCCACACTGTGTACCTTTTATATAATACACCTCCTCCCTCCACACTGCTAAACAAGCCTACTTCCTGACCCTCATCAAGGCCCTCTCCTCCAATCCTCGCCGACTCTTCTCCACCTTCAACTCTCTCCACCCCCCCCTCCACCCAGCACCTCACTCACTGCCCTTAAGATTGCCAATCACTTCAAAAACAAGATTGACGCAATTCGCAAGGACATCCCCGCAACTCACACGCCCTCTCAACCCATCCCCTCTCACACAGCTACCCCCTCATCCCCCCTCCCCCTCGACATAACCCGCAGGGACTTCATCGCTGCTCATACTCCCTCCAGCCCCATTCCCCCTCACCCAGCTACCCCCTCATCACCCCTCTCCCACGGCCCCACCACTGCTCTGACCTTCTCTTCCACCCCACCCTACATTCCTCATACTGAAGCCCCACCTTTGACCTTACTACCATCGAGGAAGTCTCCAAGATCCTCTCTGATGCCCGCCTCACCACCTGCCCCCTCGACCCTATCCCCTCACAACTCCTACGACCTCCCCCCCTCCATCCTATGCTCCCTCACCCACATCTTCAATCTCTCCCTCTCCTCCGGCACTTTCCCCTCCCCTCTGAAACATGCACACATCACCCCCATACTTAAAAAGCCCTCCCTGGACCCCAATGACTCAAACAACCTCAGACCCATCTCCCTGCTCCCATTTACGTCTAAACTCCTTGAGTGCCTAGTCTACACCCGCCTATGCTCTCACCTCAACGACAACAACCTCCTCGATCCCCTACAGTCCGGCTTCTGTCCCCTACACTCCACCGAAACTGCCTTACTCAAACTCTCCAACGACCTGCTAACCGCCAAAGCTAATGGCCACTATTCAGTGCTCCTACTCCTTGACCTCTCTGTGGCCTTTGACACAGTCGACCACCCCCTCCTCCTCAAAAAACTACACTCCCTCGGCTTCAGAGACTCCGCCCTCTCCTGGCTCTCATCCTACCTGTCACAACGCTCTTTCAGCGTTACCTATAATGCTACCACCTCCACCTCACTCCCCCTTTCTGTTGGGGTCCCTCAAGGCTCTGTCCTCGGGCCCCTTCTCTTCTCCATCTACACCTCCTCCCTTGGCCAACTCATACACTCTCATGGCTTCAACTACCACCTCTATGCCGACGACACACAAATCTATCTCTCAACCCCCCACCTCACCCCCTCGGTCTCCGCCCGAATCACACACCTACTGAGCGACATATCAGACTGGATGTCGCTCCACTTCCTCAAACTAAACCTCTCCAAAACAGAGTTTCTTGTCTTCCCCCCAGCCCGGACACCACCACCATTGACTTTTCCATCACATCCAACAATGCCACCATCAAACCCGCCCCGCAGGCCAGAGTACTTGGTGTCATTCTGGACTCCAACCTATCCTTCCAGCCCCAAGTCCAATCTTTAACACACTCGTGCAGACTCCACCTCCGCAACATCGCCAAAATCCGCACGTTCCTAACTCCTGAAACCACTAAACAGCTCATCCACTCCCTCATCATATGAGGACTCGACTACTGCAACTCCCTCCTCACTGGCCTGCCTCGCCGCTGGCTATCCCCACTTCAGTCGATCCTGAATACAGCTGCCAGACTCATTCACTTCTCCAACCGCTCCGTTTCCGCCACCCCCCTCTGCCAATCCCTCCACTGGCTTCCGATTGCGCAATGGATCAAATTCAAAATCCTAACGCTGATGTACAAAGCTGTCCACCATACTGTCCCGAACTACATCACTGACCTAATATCCAAGTACCGCCCAGCACGCACACTCCGCTCCTCACAAGACCTCCTTCTCTCTAGTTCCCTGGTCTCCTGCTCCCATGCCCGCCTCCAGGACTTCTCCAGGGTGTCACCCATCCTCTGGAACTCCCTGCCCCAACCCATCAGATTATCACCTACTCTCCTCTCCTTTAGGCACACCCTGAAAACCCATCTCTTCAGGGAAGCCTACCCCACCCCCTGCTAACTTACCGACCTCCTCCACTCTTCCTACCACTCCATCCCCCACAGCTATCTCCTCCTGTGCCACCATACCCTCCCTCCTAGATTGTAAGCTCGAAAGAGCAGGGCCCTCAATCCCCTCATGTTTTGCATTGTATTGGTATTGTTCTGTCACATGTTCTGTCCCCCTTTGTAATGTACAGCGCTGAGCGAACTATCGGCGCTTTATAAATACTGTATAATAATAATAAATAATAAGGAGGGGGCTGGGGGGCTGCATACAGAAAGTTTTTTACCTTCATGTATAAACTGCCTTAAAGTAAGAAACCTTCTCCCTTTAGAACCACTTTCACCATACAATGATCTGCTGGAAGCTCTGTCTGTAACACGCTATAAAGTGTCTCTGCCAGGTTTTATGGCTGGAATGTAGCAGAGAAACGGAGTCACATGTCTGCCATGCTCCATCACATGTACCGTAGGTGTCCCCTTCTGTCAGGTTTTAATTCTTTCCAAGTCCTAGTTGGGGGAATTTCCCTTTATTTCCTGCCTTTGTGAGAATGATGATTGGGAAATAAAGAGAAAGGTAATCACTCCTACAAGGACATGGACAGCAATGAAAACCCATTTTTTCATACAGTATAGACCAGGGTTTCTCAACCAGGGTTCCATGGAACCACAAGATTCCTTCAAAGGTTGAGCAATGAGCAATTGTTGCCTATCAGATAAGTTCCCACTGACACTACTGATCTTTAGCTACCTGTAAGGGGGGGGTGTCAGGGCAGGGCTGTGGAATGGACAGGTAGGCCTAGTGGCAGGGCAACGCACTGACTGACGACAACCACCACCAACAGACTGAAGTCCCTCAGGGCGCAGAGTCTAAGTCCCAGGCTGCCCTTCACCAGGGCCCCTGATGGTGGGGATGGACTTGACGCAGCCAGGAACCAGGTCACGGCCCCCGAGACACCCCGGCTGTGGTAATGGCCGCTGCCAATGGCATGTAGCTGGTAGGAAATGACAATAGCGTAGTCAGGCAGGCCGGGTCGACAACAATGGGACAAACCGGTACAGAACAGTAGACAAGAATCACAGGTCACGGGCCGGGTTCAGCAACGGAAGGTCAGATCAAAGGAAAACACAGAGAAGGGTCTAGTTACAAGCCGAGTCAGATACCAGAAGAGTCACGAGAGTATACACAGAGCTGTAGCAACACAAAGACACAAGTGCAAAGAGAATGTGCGGATCACAGGCTTATATGTACTCAGCCACACCCCTCTGGGGGATGGACCTCAGAGACCTGAAGCCATAAAAGACTCCCACCATGCTCTGCAGAAACCCAAGATGGATGCCAGTACATGAAGCCGCACAGTTTCTGGCAAAGGTAGGACCTTGACAGTACCTCCTCCTCAAGGGCCCCTCCCCCTCAGCGGCTCAACAAAAGGCTTCAGAGGAAAACGGGCATGAAAAGCGCAGAAGAGGGCAGGGGCATGGACATCCGCGGAAGGAACCCAGGAACGCTCCTCGGGACCATAACCGTGCCAATGAACCAGGAACTGCACCTGACCGCGCACCAATCGAGAGTCCAGGATCCGGCTCATACTCCTCATGACCATCAACACAGGTGGGATGGGGCCGAGGCAGAGAGGCAGTGAAGCGATTGCAGACCAGAGGCTTCAACAGGGATACATGGAAGACATTGGAGATCCGCATCCCAGGAGGAAGAGCAAGAGCATAGGCCACCGGATTCACCTTGCGGAGAATGCGAAAAGGGCCAAAACGGGCGGCTTGTTTAGGTGCGGGCACCCGCAGATTGAGGATGCGAGTAGATAACCACACCCGATCGCCGACCTGGTATGAAGGAGCGGGCAGCCGTCTGCGATCATCCTGGAACTTCTGGCGCTGTGCTGAGTCCCTCAAGGACCTCTGGATCTGCCCCCATGAAGAACGCAGGGCAGCAAGATGGTTCTCCACAGCCGGAATGTCCTGTGGTGAGAACCTCTCAGGTAATACCGCAGGTTGGAACCCATAGTTGGTCATGAAGGGAGACATCCCGGAGGAGGAGTTGACAGCCGAGTTCCTGGCAAAACTCTGCCCAAGGCAGGAGATCGGCCCAGTCGTCCTGATGGTCCGAGATATAACAACAAAGGAATTATTCCAAGGCCTGGTTGGAACGCTCCGCAGCCCCATTGGACTGCGGGTGGTAGGCTGAAGAGAAGGAGAGCCTAATGCCCAACTGGGAGCAGAAGGCGTGCTAGAACCTGGACACGAACTGACTCCCGCGGTCGGAGACAATCACCTTGGGCAACCCATGCAGGCAAAAAATCTCCCTAGAAAAACCGTGGCCAGTTCTTGCGCTGTTGGTAATTTCTTGATTGGAATGCAATGGCACATTTTGGAAAAGCGATCGACGACCATGAGAATGACTGTATGACCCCGAGACACCGGGAGCTCTACAATAAAGTCCATGCCCAGGTGTGACCAAGGATGCTCCCCATTGGGAATGGTTTGCAGAAGACCCATTGGAAGATGCCGTGGAGATTTATTCTGGGCACAGATCGAACATGCCGCTACATAAGAGGCAATGTCGGCACGGAGAGTTGGCCACCAGAATAAACGAGAGACGACCCAAGACAACTGGTTCCTCCCCGGATGCCCGGCAGTTTTGGAGTTATGGTAGGTACGCAGCAGACGGGTGCGCAACCCCTCGGGTACAAAACATCTACCCTCCGGTCTCTCGGGAGGAGCGTCAGTTTGAGCCGCCAAAATCTGCTCCCCAAGGGGAGAAGTCAGACTGGTGCGAATGGCAGCCAGGATCTGATCCGGAGGTATGACCGAGGTTGGCTCTGAGTCCTCCCTGGACAACTCAGAGTATTGCCGCGATAATGCATCAGCCCAGGCAAATAGGAGACCACATAGTTGAACCGCGACAAGAACAAGGCCCATCTGGCCTGATGGGGTGTCAATCTCTTGGCCTCCAAAAGATAAGTCAGGTTCTTATGATCGGTAAGAATGAGGACCGGAACCGCGGAGCCCTCGAGCAGGTGCCTCCATTCCTTGAGAGCCAGAATGATTGCCAACAACTCCCTATCTCCAATCTGGTAGTTGCACTCTGCAGAGGAAAGCTTCCTGGAGTAGAACCCACAGGGAAGTAGGCGTCCATCGGGCGACTGACGTTGAGACAGGAGAGCGCCTACTCCCGTTTCGGATGATCAACCTCAAGGACGAAGGGCAATCCAGGATTGGGATGAGACAGTATCGGAGCCGAAGTGAAGGCGGATTTCAGAGCCTCGAAAGCTACGATGGCCTTGGATGGCCACTCGTGAGGATTACTGCCCTTCTTGGTTAGGTCTGAGAGAAGCTTTGCCAGCGTGGAGAACTTCCTGATGAACTTCGATAGTAGTTGGCGAAACCCAAAAAGCGCTGAATGGGCCGAAGACCATTGGGACGAGGCCACTGCTGAACCGCCGCAACCTTCTGAGGGTCCATGGAGAAACCCTCCGCAGAAATAATGTAGCCCAAAAAGGCAACTTGGGATCGATGGAACTCGCACTTCTCGAGTTTACAAAAAAGTTTGTTCTCACGTAATCGTTGCAGCACCTGCTTGACATCCTGGATATGGGACTCCATGGAGGCAGAGTAAACCAGGATGTCATCCAAGTAAACTATCACGCACTGCTGCAAAAAGTCACGAAGGACATCATTTATGAATTCCTGAAAAACCGCGGGCACGTTACACAACCCGAAGGGCATCACCAGGTATTCATAGTGACCTGTTCTGGTGTTAAACGCGGTCTTCCACTCATCCCCCTGTTTGATCCGTACGAGGTTGTACGCCGCCCTAAGGTCGAGTTTGGTAAAGACTGTAGCTCCCTTGAGGCGGTCAAACAACTCAGTAATCAAGGGAATTGGGTAGGCATTCTTAGTGGTGATTCGATTGAGACCCCTATAATCGATTGAAGACCTCAATTCACCACCCTTCTTCTTTACAAAGAAAAAGCAGACTCTTGCTGGAGAAGAAGACTTACAAATGTGCCCCTGGGAAAGCGCATCCGCAACGTACACCTCCATGGCCTTATTCTCTGCAACCGAGAGAGGATACACCCTGCCACGCGGAGGAGTGGCACCGGGTTGCAAGGATATGGCGCAGTCATAAGGACGATGAGCAGGTAAGGCACCAGCGCGTACCTTATCAAACACGTCCAGGTACTCCCCATAATCGGTGGGCAACACAGAGTCTGAGGCACACAACACCTTAACCGGCCCACGGATGCACCTGGCCCCACACTGTGGAGACCACGAGAGAATCTCGGCCGTTCGCCAATTAAAGGTTGGATTGTGCGTCTGGAGCCAGGGATACCTCAAAACCACCGAATAGTGTGGGGAAGAAATCACCTGAAAACAGGCCAACTCCCTGTGAACAGCCCCAATAGCTACTTCAACTGGCATAGTCTCGTGGGTCCGCCCAAGAGAGGACAACAGTGATCAGTGGTTTATCTTTGCGGAACGCTGGGGACGAGGAGACTCCACCCAAGATCTGTCCCCGACAGGATCTCAGGTGCGAGCGTTTCCCGGACGGACCGGACAGGACTGCCAAAAGTGCCCACCAAAACCACAGTACAGGCAGCAAACCTCCCGACACCGAGCGACCCGCTCTCCCTCGGAAAGGCGAGCAAACCCCAGCTGCATGGGCTCACCCCCCAGACAATCTATCCCCAAGAGGTGTGGGAGGAGAGGGAGGAATGGGTGGGACAGAAAACGCAGGTGCCAGTCGATTGGAAGGCCTCCGCAGGCGTTCCTTGAGTGAAAGCCTCTCCCTGAGCCTGGTGTCAATCAGGATCAGGAAGGAAATTAGTGCTTCCAGCTCCACAGGCAATTCCTTGGCTGCAATCTTGTCCTTCAATGCATCAGAAAGACCCTGAGAAAACGCAGCCACCAGAGCCTCATTGTTCAAATCCACCTCTGCCGCCAGGGTACAAAACTCTATGGCGTACTCGGCAACGGTCCGTGAACCCTGATGCATAGACATGAGCAGCTTGACAGCCGAGGCGGAGCAAACCGGTACGTCGAATACCCTATGGAAGGCGTCGACAAAACCGGAAAATTTGTGAATCACCGGGTAATTCTTCTCCCATAAGGGATTTGCCCAGGCCAAGGCCTTGTCTGAGAGTAGCGATATTAGGAAACCCACCTTTGACCTCTCAGTCGGAAAAGCGTGGGGTATTAATTCAAAGTAAATCCCCACCTGGTTGAGGAACCCACGACACTGACTCGGCTCACCCCGAAAGCGCTGTGGAAGAGGGGCTGAACCAGTCATACCTCTGGGCGCCGCGGGTGCCGCAGCAGCCGCAGCGGTAGGCGCAACAAGCGGAACAGCAGCGGGAGCGACCACCGGAGTGACAACCGGCCTAATAGCACCAGGAGTAAGGTGGGTGGTGTGTGCAAGCAGAGTTTGCAATGCCTGAGCGAACTGATCCAACAGGAGATCCTGTTGATCCAGCCTGGCGACCAACATTGGAAGCGAAGGCGTACCTGCACCGTCAGGATTCATGGCACTTGTGTAATGTCAGGGCAGGGCTGTGGAATGGACAGGTAGGCCTAGTGGCAGGGTAAAGCACTGACTGACGACAACCACCACCAACAGACCGAAGTCCCTCAGGGCGCGGAGTCTAAGTCCCAGGCTGCCCTTCACCAGGGCCATTGATGGTGGGGATAAACTTGACGCAGCCAGGAACCAGGTCCCGGCTACCAAGACACCCCGGCTGCGGTAATGGCCACCGCCAATGGCGTGTAGCTGGTAGGAAATGACAATAGCGTAGTCAGGCTGGCCGGGTCGACAACAACGGGACAAACCGGTACAGAACAGTAGACAAGAATCACAGGTCACGGGCCGGGTTCATCAATGGAAGGTCAGATCAAAGGAAACACAGAGAAGGGTCTAGTCACAAGCCGAGTCAGAGACCAGAAGAGTCACGAGAGTATACACAGAGCTGTAGAAACACAAGACACAAGTGCAAAGAGCATGTGCGGATCACAGGCTTATATGTACTCAGAGACCTGAAGGCATAAAAGACTCCCACCATGCTCTGCAGAAACCCAAGATGGACGCCAGTACATGAAGCCGCACAGTCTCTGGCAAAGGTAGGACCTTGACAGGGGGGGATTCTTCCCAATGACCTCAGGTGTGAGGAGCATTTTTCCCACTGACCATCACACTAATGTATCATGAGTTGTAGATATAGTCATTTTTAGCCGGGGTTCCCTGAGACAGGAAAGTTACTTTAAGAGTTCTTCTATGTTGAAAAGGTTGAGAAAGGCTGGTGTAGACAATCGTGAAATGTTTTAGTGCTTTGCCTCTGTTGGGGAGTTTTCTGAATATTGTGTTCCGATAAGCATTGCTAATGAAATAGAGAGTAAAGGTAAATTGGTGAGAACATTTTGAAACAGCTAGAAAGACTGCAGAAAGGATCTATCAATCCTGTACAACGGAGTGCTAAGGGGTTCAATAATTCTGTACCAATACAGATCCTAATCAGCATGTCCCTCAAACTCATTAAACACCATAGCTCATTCTACTGACCAATTTTTGTTGTGGATTTTCCCTAGAAGAGTGGGTCTTGTGTCCAAACACCCAACACATCAAATCATATATGACTCATTCACCCCTATTGGACATCCCCACCCTGGGATGTAAGATATTTTACTAGAAAAAATATATATATTTCTAGAGAAATATATCTTATAATTGAATAATTGTAATTCTGAACTACTGAAGGTGTACTGAGTAAGAAATATAAGAATAAACCAACTTTGTTAGATCAGCTACACTGCTGGATATAGATTTCATATTTTCAGATTGATGTTACTATTACCGTTCTTTGTTCTGTAGTGTAAATCAGTCTCAGTCGATGTTTCTATTCTTCCCTTCTTTGTTCTGTAGTGTAAATCGGTCTCAGTCGATGTTTCTATTCTTCCGTTCTTTGTTCTGTAGTGTAAATCGGTCTCAGTCGATGTTTCTATTCTTCCCTTCTTTGTTCTGTAGTGTAAATCGGTCTCAGTCGATGTTTCTATTCTTCCGTTCTTTGTTCTGTAGTGTAAATCGGTCTCAGTCGATGTTTCTATTCTTCCGTTCTTTGTTCTGTAGTGTAAATCGGTCTCAGTCGATGTTTCTATTCTTCCGTTCTTTGTTCTGTAGTGTAAATCGGTCTCAGTCCATGTTTCTATTCTTCCCTTCTTTGTTCTGTAGTGTAAATCGGTCTCAGTCCATGTTTCTATTCTTCCCTTCTTTGTTCTGTAGTGTAAATCGGTCTCAGTCGATGTTTCTATTCTTCCGTTCTTTGTTCTGTAGTGTAAATCGGTCTCAGTCGATGTTTCTATTCTTCCATTCTTTGTTCTGTAGTGTAAATCGGTCTCAGTCGATGTGTATAAAGTTCTGGTGATTGTGTCTCCTCCTGGGCAGATCTGCCGGTGACTGAGAGGATCTGCTGTGTGCCATGAGATGTTCTCTGCTCTTCTGTGTCTGTTACCTGCTCATCCTCATCCTTCACATCACATACTATGGCATCGTATTGACCTGGAGATCAGCACCTCGCTGTAGACTTAACATGCACAAGCCATTGTTTGATTATGAATATTACCAGAAGGGAGACGTGATTATCGGAGGACTGATTTCTGCTCACTTTACTACTGAATTTCCGATACATTTATATGGAGGCAATTTTTATGATTCATTTTTATGCAACACTTATTGTTACCAGTAAGTCTTTTTTCATCATCTTTGCTCTGTCTGTCTGACTCAACAAAGAGAAAAAATAATGCTTTGTCTTCATTTTCACTGTAATATTTTATGAAAATGTACAAAGGTTTCTAATGATGTTTTATACATTTTCTGATTACTTGATTCCAGTCTGTGTTTCACCAAAAAATAAATGTGATAACTATGGCTTGCATAATACTTTGTCTTCAGGCCGTGCTGGGATTTCTGATAGATAGTCATGTCATGTGCCTATTGATGGCTCCAGCAGAATGAAAATCTTGATGTCTCTCTTTCTGCCAGGAGGGAGGGAGGTGTGCTGTCATTTAGTAGCATATTTGTATAGTCTCCTACTATTCAGGGATGGTCACAGTCAACAGTACAAAAAATGGCCGCTGCCCCAGTCTATAACTGGCCTTCACAGCAAGGAGCACATGGAAGGGTGACGCATGTCAAACAACAAAACAGAAAAATTCCCGGCTCTAACTTGCCAGCCAGCCTGCAAACAAACTGAATTAACCTGTCTAGCAGTATGCGTTAGAAACAGGAGTTTAGTTTGCACACATTTGCAAATACATGCATAAGCTGCAGAGCCTCGTCATGGCACCCCGATATTCTGTAGTTCCTAACTCTCCAATTTTAAGAGCCCCCATAGTAGAAGCACATGTATTTAGTGGATAGACCAAGGGCAGGTGTACTGGGGTGCCATGGTGAGGCTCTGTAGCTTACTGTTTGTACTGTTTAATTGTTGGTGAGGGGGCGCACTGGACACCTTGGCTGCCGTTGTGCTACATGCTGGGTGTCCAGTGCGCTCCTGTACCTTTAAGGTGGGGTGGGCTCCTTCAGGTTCATCTGTCCTTCGTCTATCCATTAAATACATGTGCCTCTAGTATGGGGGCTCTTAAAATTGGAGAGTTAGGAACTAGAGAAAACTGGGGTGCCATGACGAGGCTCTGTAGCTTACTGTTTGTACTGTTGAATTGTTGGTGAGGGGGCACACTGGACACCTTGGCTGCCATTGTGCTACATGCTGGGTGTCCAGTGCGCTCCTGTACCTTTAAGGTGGGGTGAGCTCCCTCAGGTCCATGTGTCCTTGATCTATCCATTAAATACATGTGCCTCTACTATGGAGGCTCTTAAAATTAGAGAGTTAGGAAATACAGAATACTGGGGTGCCATAACGAGGCTCTGTAGCTTGCAAATGTGTGCTAACAACCCGTTTATAACGCATACTGCTAGACAGGTTAATTCGGTTTGTTTGCAGGCTGGCTGGTAACTTAGAGCCGGGAATTTGTCTTTTTTGTTGTCTGACATGGTCACAGTCAAGCCTATTCACAACACAGCAGTAAGTCAGCCTGGTGAAAACTTAGGGGTATACGTATAAAGCAATGAATGACATTCAACAAATATTCACTGCAGGTGATTCTCTGCTAAATTTGCTTTAAATGACAGTGATTGATTCACCAGCGGTGAAAGATTGGCAAAGTCACATTTACTGCTTTATAAGTATGGCTTCTTGTTCCTCATGCTCACTATTTGCTTTCACTATGGATGAGCAAATCTAGGTTCAGACTGGTCAGCCCCCTGTTCAGCTGGAGCCAAGCATCATACACAGACGTGGTATTTCTATTGCTTCTATATGGCCGCTTCTCTCTGTTAATGGTCACTAAGGAAGCAGTGGGTGCTGGCTCCTGCCACCTTCCTAGGAATCGTTGGCTCTGTCCTCATCAACATGGTGACAAGATACTTTGCCAGGGGGTGGTATGATTCTGGCCCACTCTCTTTTGTATGGTTCAGGAATGCTCCCACCACCTTTCCTGGCCATCCAGGCTGCATGCTTTGATTAAGGGTCTGAAATGGATTTTTAGGGGTAACCCCAATCATTTTTTTTTAGGTGTGAGGTCCCCCTTAAAATCCACACCAGACTCAAACACTGTGTAGGGTGCGCTACAAATAAAAAAAAACAAACTTTAAATTGCAGGTTGATGACGTTACAATACTGACTTCTTTAAGACATTTTCAAAGGTCTGCAGAATACATAGCAATTTTTAGTACAAAATAATAAATGCACATTTTTTGCTGGTAAAAAAAATGTGCATTTATTATTGTTTTCTGCAGGAGCCTGTAAAGCATTACACCATGGTGGTGCAGGTCTCATGCAGATCTGTCAGTATTATTTGTTTGCCCGTACGGGATGTACGAGATGTGTGGAGTGTACGGGGTGTATGGGGATGTACACAATGTATGGGATGAATGGGGTGTATGAGATGTATGGGGTGTACACAATATATGAGATGTATGGGGTGTACGGGGATGTATGGGGTGTACACAATGTATGGGATGTATGGGGTGTACGAGATGTGCGGGGTGTATGGGGATGTATGGGGTGTACACAATGTATGGGATGTATGGGGATATACAAGGATGTATGGGATCTATGGGATGTGGGGGGATGTATGGGATCTGTGGGATGTACGGGGATGTATGAGGTGTATGGGATGTACAAGGTATACAGGGATGTACAAGGTGTACGGGGTTTACAAGATGTACGGGGTGTACAGGGATGTACCAGGTCTATGGGATTGTAATGGAACCGGAACCCAGACCGCACTGAGTTTTTCCGTTATAGCACAACTTCCCCTGTCCGAACACCATCCACGGACCACGCCCTTGAAATCCCTCAGGAAAATAGACAGCACCCAGCTCTTAAAACAGAAAGCCAACTACTTTTATTGTACACAAAACAACATGTTTTATACAGAGGGCGGGGAAAGACAACCAGGGACAGGAAACACATCATCAGCCCACCCTATCAGTGGGAAGGGCTACAGTATAGGCAGGAAACACCTCATCACCCCTCCCCATCCAACCAAGACACAGAACAATGGGATGCAACCATGTGGCAAAGGACATTGACCAACCCCCACACCAATACACAAACAGTACATCCCATAATAGTTGTCTGGACAGGAAGACACAGCACAATGGGGGGGTAGCACATGGCAAACAAACAATGGACAGCCATGTGGCCTAGACAAAGGAAAACACACAAATGCACAAGACTGGGACATTCACATGTACACCCTGTACCCTTAAACAGGCACAGGGTGGATTAAACATAAGCATTTGGGGAGATGATACAGAGGTCCCCCCACCCCCAAAAGTCACTCCCGTCACATATCTCCCCTTTCGGCAGGAGACTAACACAGGAGTAGATCCCAGACGGATGTACTCTGAAGTTAGTCTGCACCTCCAGTCCCCCAATGCCAGCACCCACACAGTACCCCATGCAAATTGTCCCGCACCAAGCGTTACTCACCCAGCCAACCTCTGCCTCTCCGGTAGAACATACCCGCCGCTGGGGAGAAGTACAGACTGGTCCTTCTCCCGGAAATCCTCTCAGCCGCTGGAGAGAAGACAGGGTGGCTGGGCCGCCTTCATCCTTCTGTGGGCGTTCTGGGCCGACTGCCCAGCATCCCTGGGGTATCCAGGTGGTGACTGTAGTTGCTAGGCAGAGGCCAGCGGCGCTCTGCCCTGGTGCCAGCACTTCTGCTGGGGACCCCACATCTGCTCTGGCTAGCTGTAGGGAAGGGAGGCCGACTTCCTCCCCTCCCAGACTGTGGATCTGCTGCTGGGATGGCATACCTCTGTCACTGTCCTCCTGGTGCACAGATCCTGGCTTGGGAGGGAAAACAGTTTCCTCCACTCTGGCTGACTCTGGGGGAGGGAGGACAACAACCTCCTCTCCCTTCTCACCCTGGGCCTCTGAAACTACCACAGGTGTGGAGCAGAGGTCCTGGACCCTCTGTCCGGTTGTCAGCACTTCAGCTGGTGGCTCCCCGGCTGGTTCCTCATCAGTAAAAAAGTTAATCAAATCCCCAGCCTCTGGAACTGGGGTTTGGGGATCGGGGCTCAACATCTCCTGTCCGTGGAACTCAGGAGACATTACCAGTGCTGGGCAAAGTTCAGTACTGTTTGGCCCTGTTGCCAGGTCTACTGCTGGTTCCACCTCAGCTGAGAGGTCTATCAGATCCCCAGTCTCTGTAATTTCCACTGCTGATTCCTGGGCATGCTGCCGAACATGTCCTAGCAGCTGCCTGTATGCCCTTTCCAGATGCAGTTCTTTCATCAGCAGGTATTGCAGATCTGGCTCAAGCTCTGAGACCCCTGTGAGACCGAACATAGCCTCTCTGCCTTCCCGCAACTCCTCCAGAGTAGGTTCTCCTCTATCGCCAAACACAAAAAGGTCTGTAAGGCTCTCCCACAGCAATCCAGGCCCACCAAAGTCAAGTCCCTCAGGAGAGCACTCTGTGGACACCCCTAAATATTCCTGCTCTGCGTACCACCGCAGAGCCCGATATCTATTGTCCAGTTGTATTTCCTGCTGGACCAGCCTGTCCAACTCAGTCACCCATTGCTCCTGGGGTTGCTCTCCCAGGAATGGCATCCGTGACTTCCGATGGTCCCTGGCCCTCTCCTCTGGGGTTGGATACCACTTGCCTTTGTCCATACCAGCAGCCTGGACGGCTCCTCTCCAAAGCACCTCCCAAATCCGCTGCCTGAGCTCCAGGTACTGATCCGTAGACACAGTCCTGGGGTATGTTGCAAGAACAGTCTGTAGCAGCCCTGGGAACTCTGATGCCAGGTCCATATCTCCACTGGGGTGACTGACGTCTTTTCCTGCTCTTGAATCCCGGTGGTGGTTTGGATGTGTTTACAGTTGGAAGCACAATCCCACCGCTTGCCACCAATGTAACGGAACCGGAACCCAGATCGCACTGAGTTTTTCCGTTATAGCACAACTTCCCCTGTCCGAACACCATCCACGGACCACGCCCTTGAAATCCCTCAGGAAAATAGACAGCACCCAGCTCTTAAAACAGAAAGCCAACTACTTTTATTGTACACAAAACAACATGTTTTATACAGAGGGCGGGGAAAGACAACCAGGGACAGGAAACACATCATCAGCCCACCCTATCAGTGGGAAGGGCTACAGTATAGGCAGGAAACACCTCATCACCCCTCCCCATCCCACCAAGACACAGAACAATGGGATGCAACCATGTGGCAAAGGACATTGACCAACCCCCACACCAATACACAAACAGTACATCCCATAATAGTTGTCTGGACAGGAAGACACAGCACAATGGGGGGTAGCACATGGCAAACAAACAATGGACAGCCATGTGGCCTAGACAAAGGAAAACACACAAATGCACAAGACTGGGACATTCACATGTACACCCTGTACCCTTAAACAGGCACAGGGTGGATTAAACATAAGCATTTGGGGAGATGATACAGAGGTCCCCCCACCCCCAAAAGTCACTCCCGTCACAGGGATGTACAGGGTGTACAGGATGTACGGGGTGTACACAATGTATGGGATGTACTATGGGGATGTACGGGGATGCACGGAAAGTACGCTGTGTACATGATGTATGGGGATGTACGGGGATGTATGGGATGTACGAGGTGTAAAAGATGTACAGGGATGCATGGGATGTACGAGGTGTACGGGATGTATGGTATGTACGAGGTGTACGGGTTGTATAGGATGTACGAGGTGTACGGGTTGTATGGGGTGTACATGATATATGCTGTGTACAGGATGTACAGGGATGTATGGGATGTACGAGGTGTACAAGATGTACGGGGATGTATGGGATGTACGAGGTGTATGGGATGTATGGGATGTATGGGGCAGGGGTGGACTGACCATTCGAGCACTCAGGCACTGCCCAGGGGCCCGGGGTCAGTAGAGGGCCCCCATGAAATGCCCCTGGTATCTTTTATAGGCTTTTTTTGGGTGTACTTTGAGTTTGGCCAAGGACAAAGGAGCCCCATGATCCCCTATTGCCGGGGGGCCCCATGAGTTGTCAGTCTGCCCCTGGTACAGGGTGTACAGAATGTACAGGGTGTACATAATGTATGGGATGTACGGGGTGTACGGAATGTGTGGGGATGTATGGGGTATATGAGATTACGAGGTGTATGAAATGTATGGGATGTACGGGGATGTATGGGGATGTATGAAGTGTATGGGATGTACAAGGTGAACGGGGATGTACAAGGTGCACAGGATGTACGGGGTGTATGAGGTGTACGAGGTGTAAGGGATGTATGGGGTGTATGGGGTGTACAGGGATGTACAAGGTGTATGAGGTGTAAGGGATGTACAGGGTGTATGGGGGTGTACAGGATGTAAGGGATGTACAGGGTGTATGGGGGTGTACAGAATGTATGGGATGTACGAGGTGTACGAGATGTATGGGATGTACGAGGTGTATGGGATGTATGGGATGTACAGGGATGTATGAAGTGTATGGGATGTACAAGGTGCACGGGCTGTATGGGCTGTATGGGGTGTACAGGATGTACGGGGGTGTATGAAGTGTATGGGATGTACAAGGTGCACGGGATGTATGGACTGTATGGGGTGTACAGGATGTACGGGGGTGTATGGGATGTACAAGGTGCACGGGATGTATGGGCTGTATGGGGTGTACAGGATGTACGGGGGTGTATGGGATGTACAAGGTGCACGGGATGTATGGGCTGTATGTGGTGTACAGGATGTATGGGATGTATGGGGTGTATGAAGTGTATGGGATGTACAAGGTGTACAGGATGTATGGGATGTATGGGGTGTACAGGATGTACTGGGTGTACATGATATATGGGATGTACTACGGGGATATATAGGGGTGTACAGGGTGTATGGGATGTACGGGGTGTATGAGATGTACGGGATGTACCGGATGTACAGGGTGTATGGGATGTACGGTGTGTATGGGATGTACGGGGTGTACAGGATGTACGGGGTGTACGGGATGTACGGGGTGTATGGGATGTACGGGGTGTATGGGATGTACAGGGTGTATGGGATGTACGGGGTATATGGGGTGTATGGGATGTATGGGGTAATGGGATGTATGGGGTGTACGGGTGTATGGGATGTACGGGGTGTATGGGATGTATGGGGTGTATGAGCAAGCAGATATACTGACAGGAAGACTGAATGAACTACCATGGAGCTGTGAGTTCATTGAGGACTACGAGCCGACAGCCACTAAGGATTTTAGGACTTGTAGTCTCTCCTTCACAGAGGACTGTAAAAGAAATGCCCGTAGCGAAAGAAAGAAGAAATAGCGCAGGGCATACATGACTAGGCCCAGAGTGGGGGAAGGAAGAGCAGAAAGGGTTAAGGTAGCTCCAGGGGGATTTGTTATTGTTAGTGGGGGGTAGCTGATTGGTAGAGGTTGGTGTAGGTGGGGTTTTGCTGCACCTTAGGGTGGGAGGTTCTGTGAGGGGGCGTCAGTTAGCTGTCCATTTCACACACCTTGCTTCAGGCCACCTTTAGCCCTGCCATGGACGGCCTTTTGGCTCAGCTGCGGGAGGCAGCGGAGGACAGGGGGATGGACTGGCTGCAGAGCCGTGTCTCGGATCTCTTGCAGGATCCGGGCTCATCACCTGCAGCAGGGGGGCGGGAGTGCCCACGTGTTCGGAGGTCTAGGCCTCCGGAGCGCTTTAGCCCGGGCTCCCCCCCCCTCCCAGAGCTCAGCGCCACCCTGGGAGCCCCGCTCGGGCCCCTCCGGCTCCGCTTGCAGGGCGCTTCTTTGCCTCTGCTAGCGGGGAAGCCGGGAGGCATCCCCACCATCGGCGGAGCTCGGTGGGCGGGGCCTCGTGCGGGGGAAGCCCTCCCCCCGCCCCTCCCAGAGCTCAGGCCACCATGGGAGCCCCGCTCGGGCCCCTCCGGCTCCGCTTGCAGGTCGCTCCTTTGCCTCTGCTAGCGGGGAAGCCCCGCCATCGGCGGAGCTCGGTGGGCGGGGCCTTGTGCGGGGGAAGCCCCTCCCCCCGCCCCTCCCAGAGCTCAGCGCCACCATGGGAGCCCCGCTCGGGCCCCTCCGGCTCCGCTTGCAGGGCGCTCCTTTGCCTCTGCTAGCGGGGAAGCCGGGGGGAATCCCCGCCAATCGGCGGAGCTCGGTGGGCGGGGCCTCGTGCGGGGGAAGCCCCTCCCCCCCGCCCGCATAGCATGGAGGCAGAAGAGGAATCTGCGGCTCCTCCACTGTCAGGGAGGGAGCCCTGCGTGGGAGGCGCACAGCTGCGGCTGCCGGGCTGTCTCCTGCTGCGGCCGGCGGGCCCCCTGAGAAGTCTGGGGCTCCGGCTCCGGTGAGGCAGCAGCGTGGGATTGGCACTGGACGGAGAGCAGCAGGGAGATCTACGGCTGCTAAGCTGTCTACTGCTGTGGCCGGCGGGCCCCCTGGTGCTCTGGCTCCACAGCAGCATCAGCGGAAGACTGGAGGTGGGCGGAGGGCAGCTGGAAGTGCTGCAGGTCGGAGCCCAGGGACGGCGGTGAGCGTGTCTGGTGCCGGGAGGCGGAGTCGTGAGCGGCGCAGAGCAGCAGGACCCGTGGCTCCTGGGACCGGGAGGCCATCTGAACAGCGTGCGGAGGACGAGAGGCCGGAGGGCGAGCTGTCGGAACCCGATGCAGGGGCGACGGCTGGCCGCTCTACAACGGTGGATCGTGAGCGCGCGGCTGAAGGGGCATCTCCTGGGCACCCTGGGGAGTTATCTGTTCTGGGGTCTATCTCTTTTTCTTCTGCGTTACGGGACCTGCTGGGGGGTGGTAGGGCCGCGGCGTGCGCTGTCGGCGTTCCCCCGTCGGGTATGGGTGGGGGTCTCGGTGATGTGATTTCCGGTTTGCGGGACCTGTTGCGGCGTCTTGAGTGGGGCGGTGGTGGGGCGCTTGGGCCTGCTTCTGCGTGGCTCCCGCCGGATGGTGTGGAAGGTTTCGGGGTTCTTGTACAGGACAGCGGGGACGTGCGGCGTCAGGGGGTCTTTTCTCCTCCGGGGTCTGGGCTAGGGGTTGTTTCGGCCACGACAGGTGATCGGGGTTCTGCGGCCCCCTCCGCGGTGTTGGGTGCGGTTTCGAGGGTGTCCGGGCCTGTCGGCTTGGCGGACTCGGCCAGGGGCGACGTGTACGGGTGTTTTGAGGGCCCTTTGGGTGCGCATTTACAGTCGGAGGTACGGGAGAAGATTTGGAGTGGGGAGTACGTTGATATATTCTCACTCTTGCCTTTGGAGCGTTTTCCTTTTTTTTTTGGAGGGTCCCCGGGTTGACGAGCGTAGGCGGGTGGAAGCGGAGCAGCGGCGTTTTCGTTTTATCCCGCGTGCCTTTGCAAATTGGTTGCAGGCGTTCGCGATCTTGGCTAGTGTGATTGGGGAGAAGGCTCCTGAACATTGCTCGGCACTGTTCTGTTACCTTGATGCCATTGGTGAGGCTCACAGGGTTTATGGGGGTACTGCGTGGCTTCGGTACGATGAGCAGTTTAGGCAGCGGAGGGCGGTTCGCCAGTCGTTGCGTTGGGATCATAAGGACATTGGCCTGTGGATGCGACTCATGACACCGGCGAGGGCCCCTGGTTCGTTTTTTCAGGGCGGGGCCGGCGGTTCGTTCTCCCCGGGACAATCGGCCTCCAGGCGTCAGGGGGTTCTGCTGGCAGTTCCAAGAGGGGACGTGTCGATTTGGTGGGTCTTGCCGTTTTCGGCACGAATGTTCCGGGTGCGGGGGCTCCCATCCCTTGTCGCACTGTTTCCAGCGGGGTCGAGGCCTTCCCGGAGAGCATGCTGGTAAGAGGGACGACTCCGGTGCGAGTGGAAAGGATGGGGCCTTTCTTAAAGAGGTTTCCTGATCGGGCAGCTGCAGTGCTGCTGACGGCGGGTTTTTCGGAGGGTTTTCGCATCCCGTGTACTTGGACTTTGATTCCTCCCTTAGCTCGGAATTTGCGGTCGGCCTTGTGGCATGAGGAGGGGGTTTTGGCTAAGTTGCGTAAGGAAGTGGGGTTGGGACGCATGGGGGGTCCGTTTGCTTGCGCTCCGTTTTCAGATTTGGTTGTTTCTTCCTTGGGGGTTGTGCCCCAGAAGGAGCCGAATGCGTTTAGGTTAATTCACGACCTGTCCTTCCCTAAGGGGGGGTTGGTGAATGATGCTATTGATCCGGAGTCGTGTTCGGTGTCTTACACGTCTTTTGATGCGGCTGTTTTCTGGGTTCGTCGGTATGGGCGCGGTGCGCTCATGGCGAAATCGGCGTTTCGGCTGTTGCCAGTCGGCGTTTCGGCTGTTGCCAGTCCATCCGGACAGTTTTCGTTTTTTGGGTTGTCATTGGCAGGGCTAATTTTACGTTGATAAGTGCCTTCCTATGGGGTGTTCTATATCTTGCGCTTTGTTCTAGAAGTTCAGTTCATTCATGGAGTGGGTGGTGCGGGATGTCTCAGGGGTGAATTCGGTCATCCAATATTTGGATGATTTTCTTTGCGTGGGTCCGCCGGATTCCGGAGTATGTGCAGTTTTGCTGGCCACTTTGCAACACGTTGCGGTACGTTTCGGGATTCCTCTGGCGGTGGATAGAATTGTGGGCCCGGCTACGGTGATGACTTTCTTGGGCATTGTTTTGGATTTCGGCACAATGGAGTGCCGCTTGCCTGCGGTTCAGCTGGTGGCTCTACAGGGGGAACTCCGTGGGGTGCTGGGGCAAGCGAGAAATTCAGCTGCGGGCCTTACAGTCGTTGTTGGGCAAACACTTAACTTCGCTTGTCGGATTCTGCCCATGGGGTCGGGTGTTCTGCTGTCGGTTGGCGGCGGCGACGGCAGGGATTACCTCCCCTTTACATTTTATTCGGTTGACTCAGGATCATCAGGAGGATTTGCATTTGTGGCACACCTTTTTGGGATTCGTTTAATGGGCGGGCTCTCTGGATGTTTGGCCCTGTTAGCAATTTTGACTTGGAATGGTTCACGGACGCGGCGGCGTCGGCGGGCTATGGGGCTTTTTTCCAGGGTCGATGGAGTGCGGCCTCGTGGCCTGCTTCCTGGCGGGAGGCGGGTTTTCTTCGCAACTTTTTGTTGTTGGAATTTTTTCCGGTGGTGTTGGCGGTTGAGGTTTGGGGAGAGAATTTTTGGAAATCTAACCGTGCGTTGTCACTGTGACAATTTGGGGGTGGTTCAGGTCGTCAATCGGGTCTCAGCTTCTTCACGACCGGTGGTGGCCTTGCTTCACCATTTAGTGTTGCGTTGTCTGCATCTGAATGTTTTTCTCCATGCGCTGCGTCTCCCTGGGGTTGATAACACCGTGGCTGACGCTTTGTCTCGCTTTCGGTGGGACAAATTCCGAGAGGTGGCGCCGGCGGCGGAGCAACATGGGGTTCCTTGTCCCGACGGGCTGTGGGAGATTGCCTTGGAGTCCTTGTGGGCTGGATCCGGCATTCGGTGAGTGAGGCGACCTGGTCTGCATACTCTAGGGTCTGGCGGGAGTGGCTGGATCTGCTACAGCGGGTTGGGATTGATCCCTGGGGGCCGGAGGTGGTTTTGGCGGTATTGTACTTTGTGACGGAATTTTGAGCGGGGGGTGTCGGCTGCTGCGGTGGATCGCCAACTGGCGGGTTTGGCATTCTTCTTTAATTTGCAAGGGTGTCTGGATTTCGCTGACGATTTTTGGGTTTGGCAGGCTCTCCGGGGTTACCGGAGTGCTCATCGCTGTAAGGATTCTCGTTGTCCGGTGTCTTTTGAGTTGTTGGGGTCTTTGTGCATTTGTGGTCTGTGTGTTCTTCGGACTTTGAGGTGTGCTTATTTCGGGCAGCTTTTGCGGTGGCCTTTTTTGGGGAGCTCGTTAGTCCGTCCAAAACGGTTCTTGGGGGGTTATTGGTGGATGAGGTCAGGTGCTCCGGTGAATGGGTGGAGGTGCTGGTACGTCGGTCTAAGACGACCCAATTGGGACGTGGTGGTCGGGTGCATTTTTTCGTTCTTCCAGCTTCGTTGGTGTGCCCAGTGCAGGCGGTTCAGGAATTTTTGTCCCGTCGTCCAGTGGGGCAGGGGTGTTTTTTTCAGGCACGCTGAGCGGGAGCTGGTGCGAGATGTCAAGCTGGACTTTCTTCAGTTGCGGCGGGCTTATCCGGGGATGGTGGTGGTGTGGTCCGACATTGTCGCCCGTACCTCTTGGCGTTGGGTGCGGTCAGTGGAGAGGCTCAACCAGGCTCAGATCAAGGTTAACAGAGAGGTGGGGCGTTTCTTTAGTCACCATGGGGGGTTGGTGGTCCGGCACTTGGAGTTGGAGGTGGATACTTGGCGGTATCTCAGGTGCGATGGGGTGCATTTGACTGCGGTTGGGACGGATTTATGGTCCCTGGATCTGCAGGATGGCATACAGCGGGCTGTTCGTTTGTGGCGTGGCACGCATGGGTAAGGGCTTACCCAGCGTGCTGTGGCGGTTGTTGGTCTTTGGAGGCGGTTCTTATTTGGAAGGTAAACAACAATGGTGTGGGACCCATCCGTGGTATGGGATGCCCGGGGACATTCCCAGTTAACCAAGGTTTAACTGGAAGGTGGTGGTGCTGCACTGCGGACGGTATGGTTGTCTCCGAGCTGGTTGGTTGCGGCTGGAGGCCTAGTGTATATGGTTGTCCGCAGGTGCATTTCGGATCGTTTTGGGGTGCCTTCAAAGACCAACAACAATTCTGTGGGTTTCTGTTATAAGGAATGGTTGGTGTATTGGAACTTGAGTTGTTAATAAAAGGCCATGTTGGCCATTTACTCCAAAATTGGTGTCTGTCTTTTGTTAGTATAATTGGTTAAGGGGAAGGGGGTTGGCACGGAACGGTAATGGTGGTAATGGGGAAGTGGACGAGCCAATCTCTGGTGCAATAGTCATGAGTAATGCGGCCAGGTGGGCAGGGCCCCGCATGGGCATGTTTTTCTTCAAATTTGACAGCTAGCGAGGGGGGAGAGGATCCCCTACTGGCTGTCACAGCGGGGATTGGGGGGTGCGGGGGCCAGTCTGATCATTACATGTTACCCCCTGAATATGGCTGTAACATGTTACAAAAGGGGAACTTATCCTTTAACACTGTTTTCCTTAATAAATGTCAGTGCTGCTGTCTCAGTTTTTGTCCATCACTGAAATGTGTCACTTCAGAGGACGGATTAAAAGCCTGCACTACTCTACAATACCTGGTTATGTAGAACAAACACACGAGGTGCGGTCTGAAAGAACAAACTTACACAGGAGTGCCGGAGCCAACAAAATACATACTATTGCAAAATAATAGTGCAAAAAAAAACCCACACTAGTCTATTAAAAGTCTTCAGCATCAACAAAAACTGAACCCATCTTCCACAAGCCCATGGACACTTTCCCCCCTTCCAGTCCGGACACTTTCCCCCCTTCCAGTCCGGACACTTCCCCCCTTCCAGTCCGGACACTTTCCCCCCCTTCCAGTCCGGACACTTTCCCTCCCTTCCGGTCCGGACACTTTCCCCCCTTCCAGTCTGGACACTTTCCCCCCCTTCCAGTCTGGACACTTTCACCCCCTTCCAGTCAGGACACTTTCACCCCCTTCCAGTCTGGACACTTTCACCCCCTTCCAGTCCGGACACTTTCACCCCCTTCCAGTCCGGACACTTTCACCCCCTTCCAGTCCGGACACTTTCACCCCCTTCCAGTCCGGACACTTTCACCCCTTCCAGTCCGGACACTTTCACCCCCTTCCTGTCCAGACACTTTCACCCCCTTCCAGTCTGAACACTTTCCCCCCTTCCATTCCAGCCACTTTCACCCCCTTCCAGTCCGGACACTTTCCCCTCTTCCAGTCTGGACACTTTCCCCCCCCTTCCAGTCCGGACACTTCCCCCCCCCCTTCCAGTCCGAAAACTTTCCCCCCCTTCCAGTCCCGACTCTTTCCCCCCCTTCCAGTCCGGACGCTTCCCCCCCCCTTCCAGTCCGGACGCTTTCCCCCCCTTCCAGTCCGGACGCTTTCCCCCCCTTCCAGTCTGGACACTTTCACCCCCTTCCAGTCCCGACACTTTCCCCCCCTTCCAGTCCAGGCCAATTTTCAGCTTTCAGCGCTATCACACTTTGAATGACAGTTGCGCTGTCATGCAACGCTGTACCCAGATGAATTTTGTAGCATTTTTTTGAGACAGATAAAGCTGTATTTTGGTGGTGTTTATTCACCACTGGGAATTTTTATTTTTTTTACTATATAATTGAAATAGTCCAAATATTTTGAAAAAAGTGTTTTTCTTATAAAAGTTAGCAAATAAATAATCTTTCTTCAGAAATATTGGACAAAATTTATTCAGTTATCTTTTTAATACAAAATAAAATAACCCAAATTCTGTTATAACCAAAAACTATAATTCTAATTTTTTTTACATGTTTATTTTATTTTTCTATATTATTATTTATGGATTTTTTTTTTTTACATACTGTCACCCTAGCAGTGTGGGGTCACCATGGTGACACTGTACTACTTGTGGGGAGTGATGAAGATTTTTTTTTTTTCACTTATTGCTTTTACACCCATAAAGGCTGTAAAAGCAATCATTTCTCCTCTCTGTCTGCATTCCTGCAGCCATTGAGAAATACTGTGTGAGCTGTGATTGGTCACAGCTTGTCACATGGTACAAGGCTGTTGTAAATGGCCCTGTACCATGTGACCTCTGTCAGAAGTGACATCTTGCTTGCTACTCCTCATGTGATCACTGATTGGCCAATCAGTGATCACATGATCAGGACCTCACACAGAGGTCCCGTACAATGATCGGTGTTCCACTGTGTGAGGACACAGCAGGCACCGGATCGCAGTGCTGCTCCCAGGGAGCGCGCACAATCAGGGGGCGGGAAGGCCATTTATAAATGGTCACCCGCCCCTGCACTACCACTGTCTGGCCGTTTAATTTGGTTAAGTGGTTAAATTATGATTTCATTTATTAAGGAAAAAAAGCTGTCCAAACCCACGTCCGGACACAGCGGGCACCAAATCGCAGTACTACGCGCACAAGCAGGGAGCAGGGTGTATGTTTATAAATGGCCGCCCACCCCTGCACCGCTCCCGTCCGGCCGTTTTTGTACATGGACCAGACGGGAAGTGGTTAATTAGCCGGGATAAGCTGCACTAGAGAGTTGAAGGTCTTCCCTATCATCAGGGACAGCTCCAGGGAACATGTACAGCATTGCCACTCAGAAGAAACAAACAAACAAACCATAGTGCTCTCTATTGAATTCTTATAACCAGATTGTTTATTAAAAATCCACTCAAAATCCAAGGAGCACCTTTGACCTTTAAAGGAACATAAACTACGCATGTCATTTCCTGACTACCTTTCACATTTGTGGAGGCACTGGAGCACCAGGACATAGGAAACACCTACAGAATGACCCCATTTTGGAAAGTAAATGTCAGGTTTCTATGGTAGTGAGCGGTAGAGTGGTAGAAATCCAACTCGGGGTTCCCAGTCTGCTTCTTCACCAGGGCCCCTGATGGTGGGGATGGACTTGCAGCAAACTGGAACCGGGTATGCCCAGCTGATGAAGCAAAGACCACTCACATGTGCAAAGTCCAATGGAAGGAAACAGAAGAGGATCCAAGAAGACATGTCGAACTCAGGAAAATGGTAGACAAAGCTGGGGTTGGTACAGGGGTAGTCAGGCACAGAATACAAGTGTATATAAGAAACAAAGAGGGGGCGCACGGGCCTAGTGCATTAACTTTTAAAATGAGATTTATTATAAATAGTAAAATACTCACAAGAGAAATAAAATCAAATGGAAAGCATGTCGCAAAGGATGCAATGTGGTCCAAAACCCCTGGAAGTGGTCTGGTGGGTGTCTGTAGACCTCTAGATATCTGGTGGCTGATGTGTTTCGAGGTTGTTCCTCTTCCTCAGAGCCAGTGGACACTAGGTAATGCACTAGGGCCGTGCGCCCTCTCTATTTCTTCTATACAGTTCTCTTTGGATTCTCCTGGTCCATTGAGGGCAGCAAGGCTTGCATTCCTTTCATACTCATGTGGGGATTTTGACATTGTGGAGTCCACTGTCCAGCGCAGGAATACATGCATTCGGTTGCATTATTCTTCTTTACAGAATACAAGTGATACAAGGAAAACCAGAATCACAGAGAAACTAGGAAGTTGCTCAGGCAACGCCAGCTGCACTGAGCATGCCTATTGTAACGTACCTGATTGGAGACTGAAATGACGAGGTCGGCCTCACTTATGTCACTAGCCCTGACCCCACTGGAAGTGGAACAAAGGGTGTCTAGGGACCAGGGGGACAAGAGCGCCAGCAGATGTTGTTTGCCCTCGATCCCCTCATGTTTTGTATTGTATTGGTATTGTTCTGTCACGTGTTCTGTCCCCCTTTGTAATGTACAGCGCTGAGCGAACTATTGGCGCTTTATAAATACTGTATAATAATAGTTTGCAACTGTCAAGGTCCTACCTACCTCAGAGCTGGTGCTGCTCCATGTGCTGGCATCCATCTTAGGTTTCTGCAAAGCATGGTGGGAGCCTTTTATGCTTTCAGGCCTCTGAGGCTCCTCCTCCAGAGGGGTGTGGTTCATCACATTTAAGCCTGCTGTCTGCACTTGCTCTTTGCATTCGTGTCCTGTATGATTTTGTAGCAGCAAGCTCTGGTTCTACTCTCGTTTCTCTCCTGGAAACCAAATCGGCTTTGACTAGACCAGTGGTGGGCAACCTTTTTTTTCAAAAAATAAAATAACAGCGCAAAACATAGACCTCTACATAAAATCAAAAAAGTGCAAAAAAATTTTTTGTAAAACAAAATACAATTTAAATGGTGCAGTCCATCAAATTCTTATATAAATAGTGAAATCCATCAAAATAAACTAAAGTTCAAAAATATTCAAAAATATATGTGCAAAAAAAGAAAAAAAGGAAAGAAATCTTTTCACATTCTTCTTGTAAAGAAACTTCCACCTTCCACCCGTGAAAACCAATATCAAATGCACTCACCAGATATAGGTGAATAAAACGCCTTTTAGGAATTTTATGGGATCCTACACCCTCTTTCGTATCCACTCTATAGGAATCCTCTCCTCCAACATGGGCTCCACCATCCGACCAGGGAGAAAAAAATCTCAAATAGTGTGATATTGTTAGACACCATTTCATATGTGAAATCAAGGATTAAGGCCACTCACATTAATTTCACTTTAAAAAGGCATATTTATTAAGGCAAGCTTCTCTCCAGATGAACAGTAGATGCAAGGTAACCTCTCACAGAATCTCACATCACAGTCCCAGGTTCCAGCAGAAGCTCCACAGAGACCACACATATATAAATCCCACAAAGATGGCCGCTGGAACGCACCACTCAGCGTGCGCTCCACTCACCGGAAGTGACGTCGGACATGCAAAATAAAACCGGAAATGCGTCAACGCGTTTCGCCCCTCCCACAGGGCGTTCTCAAGACAATCATTTCCTGTTTGAAGCTCCCTTATATACCCAACTGGGACCCACCCCTCCGTTGTGATAGGTCTAAACCCTCCCCGGGATTATCAAAACAAACCACTCCTCCTGTGATGTAACGTGAGAATCCTTTACACATGAGGTCTATGCCTACATAATTCAGAATACTTATTAGAACCATTAGATTATCTCCCAAAAGCGACATGTGTAAACCACATGCCACCAGTGGGAAAACACGAATGTATTTTAAATTTTAAAACAATACCTCAAAAATACAAAAACTTTCTTTAATAAATAAGCAATGAAATGACAATATTAAAATTAAAATAAAATAATTTATGAAGAATAATCTAATAAAAATAAAAATAAAATTAAAATAAAAAATGAAATATAAAATATAATGAAAATAAAAATAAAAAATAAAAATAAAAATAAAAATAAAAATAAAAAAATAAAAATAAAAATAAAAATAAAAATGAAAAAATGAAAAAATAAATAAAAATAAAAATAAAAATAAAAATAAAATAAAAATAAAAATAAAAATAAAAATAAAATTAAAATTAAAATAAAATAAATGAGAATGCAAATTCATCAAGAAATGAAGTATATATAGGAATGGAAATACTATGCTATTACCAATTAGACAGATAACAATTGATGTCTATGTCTGAATTCAACCCTTTAGGGTACAAAGATCCTAATTGAAAGATCCATTTTGTTTCATTCTGCGAGATACTTTTGACCATATCTCCCCCCCTCCAGTGGGGAAAAATCCGATCAATCCCGCAGAATTTCAAACACGATGGATCTCTATTATGGCACATTCTGAAATGATAAGAAAGACTATGATGTTTAAATCCTTTTTTGATATTTCTAATGTGTTCACCCAATCTCACCGACAATTTCCTGGACGTTCTACCTACGTATTGCAGGTGACAAGAACACTCCAGCAAATACGTAACAAAAGAACTGTCACAAGATATAAAATTATTTATTTTATAAGAGGAACCTGTAGAGCAAGAATGAAACGAATCATATCTCCTCTTAGTGTCTCCTTTCATGTTTCTACATGCCAAACACCTATTACATTTATAAAACCCTACAGTGTCCAAAAAAGTTGCCTTTTTCTTCGGAATATCTGGGACATTTTTTGCCAACTTCATTCTCAGTGTGGGTGGTTTTCTGTAGACAAAAGACGGTTTCTCCGGTATTACATCATGGAGAACCTCATCCCTCTTCAGTATTGACCAGTGTTTCCTTATGATTTTCTCAATAACCTTATATTGATTTGAGTAACCCGTAATAAAAGCCAATTCACCTGTTTTCTTTTTCTTCTTTCTATTTGTTAATAATTCATCTCTATTCATCCTCCCCACTTGATTCATTGCACCCATTAGAATATTTTCTTCATAACCTTTTTCTCTGAATCTTTCCAGCAATATGTTGGCTTGCTCTTGAAATGTTTTGTTGTCATCACAATTCCTTTTAAGTCTAATGAGTTGACTTTTGGGAACAGACCTCAACCAATTTCTATGATGACAACTGTGGATTGGGATGTAAGCATTCCTATCCACTTGTTTAAAGTATGTTTTTGTATAAAGATGGTACCCCTGTCTATAAATGACTAAATCAAGAAAGTCTATAGATTCCATGCCGATATGATTGGTAAAAGTGATGTTATAAGGATTACACTCCATTCCACGGATGTACTCCTCTAAACCATTCCTGGTTCCCTTCCAAATTATCACGATGTCATCTATAAACCTTCTAAAGAGTATTAAATTCTCATTTATATGTTGAAATATAGCCTTATCTTCCCACATACTCATGAAAAGGTTGGCTACTGATGGAGCATACTTTGCTCCCATCGCAACTCCAGTACACTGCCTGTAATAACTGTTGGAATGCCAAAAATAATTGTTTGACATTGCTAGATCAAGACAATCTAGCAAAAAATCGATTTGGTCAGTTTTTAAACCCGATTTTTTCTCCAAAGCCCACCTCACTGCTGTTAAAGCATCCTCATGTCTAATGTTGGTATATAATGCATTAACATCAACACTGGCCAAAACACAGTTATCTTTCATCCTTATTTTTTTCAAAACTGAGATCAAATCCCCACTATCTTTTAGGTAAGATGGAAAACCTGATACCAGGGGTTGTAAGAAATCATCCACATATTCCCCTAATCTCGAAAACAATGAATCAATCCCATTAACAATGGGTCTTCCAGGGGGTTTTAATAGACTTTTGTGAATCTTGGGTAATTGGTATATAACAGGTGTAACAGGTGCTTTAGGTACCAAATATCTCGCTTCTTTTTTGTTTAGAAAACCTTCTTTAACACCTCTTTTCACTAATTTCATTAATTTATTCTTATAGCTTTTTAAAGGGTTACCTCTCAATTTCTCATATGTATTTACATCACCCACCAATCTATTCAATTCTTCATAGTAATCATTCCTATTCAACACTACCACCCCTCCTCCTTTATCTGCTGATCTTATTACAATATTATTATTTTTTTCTAATTGTTGGATTCCTCTGATTAGATCATGCTTATTCCTCTTATTTGGAACAGATATTACCTCCAAATCATGTTCTACCATCTTTTTAAATGTATCTATACAACAATTGTTCCCCACTTTTGGGTTGAACACAGACTTGTTCCTCAAATTGGTGTGCTTGTAAAACTCTTCATTCCCATCATTGCTTATTATTCCATCCTTCTGAGAATCAATAACATTAAGTTTGGAGTGTTTACTCCAATATTTTTTTAAATTGAGTTTTCTAATAAATCTATGAAGATCTATGTAAGTTTCCAATTTATTTAATTTTTTATCGGGTGCATATTTCAGACCCAATGCTAAAACCCTCAATTCATCTTCTTTTAAGATATATTCACTTAAATTAAAAATTCCTTCATTTACATTGACCTTTTCCTTTTTCCTTTTACCTCCTCTGCATCCCCTGTATTTCTTCCTTCCCAATAGGGGTCCTGATAGTTTGGGTCCTGATAATTTTGATAATTCTGATAATTGGGAGGTGGTTTCCATCCACCCCTCCCCCCTCTGTTTGGGTAATACTGACCCCCTCTCCCTCTCGGATTGAAAAATCCTCTTGGATTCCCCCCTCTCCATGGCGGTCCCACAAAACCTCCTCTTGGAAAAACCTTTCCCTCATATTGATGATTATATGGGGATCCCATTAAAGGTCCAAATCTATTATATGTGGGCACCCCATGGTAGGAAGTAGGATTCTCATCCATATTTTTCTTAGGGGAAGAGTTCTTTTGTGTATTTTTAGAAAAAGCAACAGTAGCTGCCTTAGTCTTCACTCCAGATGATCCCAAATTGGAACCTAGATCTTTAATTTCCCCCTCAACTGAAGAATTTCTAGAATCATCGGTTCCCTTACTATTTTCATCCTGCCACTTATAAACATTTAGGGATTTGTAGTCCTGTATATCTCTACTATATTTCTTGATTTTCTTCTTTTTGGTATCCTCATCTACTTTGTTAATATATTCTTGAGTTAATTTTGCCTTTTCTTTAAAATCCATTGATTCACTGAAAGGGGCCATTTTCTCCTTTAAATTATAAATTATTTCTTCCAAAATTTTAAGTTTCCTTTTTCTTCTTTGTACAATTAATTCCATAAGTTTTTTCTCAACATGGTTGAAAAATGAGAACCACTCCTCATCCAACTCTTTACCCACAAGACCATCACTGGGAGCAATTTCCCATCTGAGCCTTCTTGGGGTGATTCCTTCCTTAATATATTTTTCAAGTGTCACCACATCCCACCACGCCCTCACCTGTTTGTCCAAAGAATTTTTAAGTGTTCTAAAATCCTTCGACAAATCAGTATTCTCCACAGTATGTGAAAAAATGTCTTCTACATTGACCCTTTTTGAAGACACAAAACTAAATAAATCCATGGCTGCAGGATCAGGTAAACAGATGAAATATGTAAAAAATACTATAACCTCTGAACACAAAAATTATAAGATATCTTCCTGCGCCTAGTGAGACACTCTACTACAGGTACTATCCTGCTGCTGTGCAATGTGAACAACACAAATATATGAAAAAATAAAATAACAGCGCAAAACATAGACCTCTACATAAAATCAAAAAAGTGCAAAAAAATTTTTTGTAAAACAAAATACAATTTAAATGGTGCAGTCCATCAAATTCTTATATAAATAGTGAAATCCATCAAAATAAACTAAAGTTCAAAAATATTCAAAAATATATGTGCAAAAAAAGAAAAAAAGGAAAGAAATCTTTTCACATTCTTCTTGTAAAGAAACTTCCACCTTCCACCCGTGAAAACCAATATCAAATGCACTCACCAGATATAGGTGAATAAAACGCCTTTTAGGAATTTTATGGGATCCTACACCCTCTTTCGTATCCACTCTATAGGAATCCTCTCCTCCAACATGGGCTCCACCATCCGACCAGGGAGAAAAAAATCTCAAATAGTGTGATATTGTTAGACACCATTTCATATGTGAAATCAAGGATTAAGGCCACTCACATTAATTTCACTTTAAAAAGGCATATTTATTAAGGCAAGCTTCTCTCCAGATGAACAGTAGATGCAAGGTAACCTCTCACAGAATCTCACATCACAGTCCCAGGTTCCAGCAGAAGCTCCACAGAGACCACACATATATAAATCCCACAAAGATGGCCGCTGGAACGCACCACTCAGCGTGCGCTCCACTCACCGGAAGTGACGTCGGACATGCAAAATAAAACCGGAAATGCGTCAACGCGTTTCGCCCCTCCCACAGGGCGTTCTCAAGACAATCATTTCCTGTTTGAAGCTCCCTTATATACCCAACTGGGACCCACCCCTCCGTTGTGATAGGTCTAAACCCTCCCCGGGATTATCAAAACAAACCACTCCTCCTGTGATGTAACGTGAGAATCCTTTACACATGAGGTCTATGCCTACATAATTCAGAATACTTATTAGAACCATTAGATTATCTCCCAAAAGCGACATGTGTAAACCACATGCCACCAGTGGGAAAACACGAATGTATTTTAAATTTTAAAACAATACCTCAAAAATACAAAAACTTTCTTTAATAAATAAGCAATGAAATGACAATATTAAAATTAAAATAAAATAATTTATGAAGAATAATCTAATAAAAATAAAAATAAAATTAAAATAAAAAATGAAATATAAAATATAATGAAAATAAAAATAAAAAATAAAAATAAAAATAAAAATAAAAATAAAAAAATAAAAATAAAAATAAAAATAAAAATGAAAAAATGAAAAAATAAATAAAAATAAAAATAAAAATAAAAATAAAATAAAAATAAAAATAAAAATAAAATTAAAATTAAAATAAAATAAATGAGAATGCAAATTCATCAAGAAATGAAGTATATATAGGAATGGAAATACTATGCTATTACCAATTAGACAGATAACAATTGATGTCTATGTCTGAATTCAACCCTTTAGGGTACAAAGATCCTAATTGAAAGATCCATTTTGTTTCATTCTGCGAGATACTTTTGACCATATCTCCCCCCCTCCAGTGGGGAAAAATCCGATCAATCCCGCAGAATTTCAAACACGATGGATCTCTATTATGGCACATTCTGAAATGATAAGAAAGACTATGATGTTTAAATCCTTTTTTGATATTTCTAATGTGTTCACCCAATCTCACCGACAATTTCCTGGACGTTCTACCTACGTATTGCAGGTGACAAGAACACTCCAGCAAATACGTAACAAAAGAACTGTCACAAGATATAAAATTATTTATTTTATAAGAGGAACCTGTAGAGCAAGAATGAAACGAATCATATCTCCTCTTAGTGTCTCCTTTCATGTTTCTACATGCCAAACACCTATTACATTTATAAAACCCTACAGTGTCCAAAAAAGTTGCCTTTTTCTTCGGAATATCTGGGACATTTTTTGCCAACTTCATTCTCAGTGTGGGTGGTTTTCTGTAGACAAAAGACGGTTTCTCCGGTATTACATCATGGAGAACCTCATCCCTCTTCAGTATTGACCAGTGTTTCCTTATGATTTTCTCAATAACCTTATATTGATTTGAGTAACCCGTAATAAAAGCCAATTCACCTGTTTTCTTTTTCTTCTTTCTATTTGTTAATAATTCATCTCTATTCATCCTCCCCACTTGATTCATTGCACCCATTAGAATATTTTCTTCATAACCTTTTTCTCTGAATCTTTCCAGCAATATGTTGGCTTGCTCTTGAAATGTTTTGTTGTCATCACAATTCCTTTTAAGTCTAATGAGTTGACTTTTGGGAACAGACCTCAACCAATTTCTATGATGACAACTGTGGATTGGGATGTAAGCATTCCTATCCACTTGTTTAAAGTATGTTTTTGTATAAAGATGGTACCCCTGTCTATAAATGACTAAATCAAGAAAGTCTATAGATTCCATGCCGATATGATTGGTAAAAGTGATGTTATAAGGATTACACTCCATACCACGGATGTACTCCTCTAAACCATTCCTGGTTCCCTTCCAAATTATCACGATGTCATCTATAAACCTTCTAAAGAGTATTAAATTCTCATTTATATGTTGAAATATAGCCTTATCTTCCCACATACTCATGAAAAGGTTGGCTACTGATGGAGCATACTTTGCTCCCATCGCAACTCCAGTACACTGCCTGTAATAACTGTTGGAATGCCAAAAATAATTGTTTGACATTGCTAGATCAAGACAATCTAGCAAAAAATCGATTTGGTCAGTTTTTAAACCCGATTTTTTCTCCAAAGCCCACCTCACTGCTGTTAAAGCATCCTCATGTCTAATGTTGGTATATAATGCATTAACATCAACACTGGCCAAAACACAGTTATCTTTCATCCTTATTTTTTTCAAAACTGAGATCAAATCCCCACTATCTTTTAGGTAAGATGGAAAACCTGATACCAGGGGTTGTAAGAAATCATCCACATATTCCCCTAATCTCGAAAACAATGAATCAATCCCATTAACAATGGGTCTTCCAGGGGGTTTTAATAGACTTTTGTGAATCTTGGGTAATTGGTATATAACAGGTGTAACAGGTGCTTTAGGTACCAAATATCTCGCTTCTTTTTTGTTTAGAAAACCTTCTTTAACACCTCTTTTCACTAATTTCATTAGTCTTGATCTAGCAATGTCAAACAATTATTTTTGGCATTCCAACAGTTATTACAGGCAGTGTACTGGAGTTGCGATGGGAGCAAAGTATGCTCCATCAGTAGCCAACCTTTTCATGAGTATGTGGGAAGATAAGGCTATATTTCAACATATAAATGAGAATTTAATACTCTTTAGAAGGTTTATAGATGACATCGTGATAATTTGGAAGGGAACCAGGAATGGTTTAGAGGAGTACATCCGTGGAATGGAGTGTAATCCTTATAACATCACTTTTACCAATCATATCGGCATGGAATCTATAGACTTTCTTGATTTAGTCATTTATAGACAGGGGTACCATCTTTATACAAAAACATACTTTAAACAAGTGGATAGGAATGCTTACATCCCAATCCACAGTTGTCATCATAGAAATTGGTTGAGGTCTGTTCCCAAAAGTCAACTCATTAGACTTAAAAGGAATTGTGATGACAACAAAACATTTCAAGAGCAAGCCAACATATTGCTGGAAAGATTCAGAGAAAAAGGTTATGAAGAAAATATTCTAATGGGTGCAATGAATCAAGTGGGGAGGATGAATAGAGATGAATTATTAACAAATAGAAAGAAGAAAAAGAAAACAGGTGAATTGGCTTTTATTACGGGTTACTCAAATCAATATAAGGTTATTGAGAAAATCATAAGGAAACACTGGTCAATACTGAAGAGGGATGAGGTTCTCCATGATGTAATACCGGAGAAACCGTCTTTTGTCTACAGAAAACCACCCACACTGAGAATGAAGTTGGCAAAAAATGTCCCAGATATTCCGAAGAAAAAGGCAACTTTTTTGGACACTGTAGGGTTTTATAAATGTAATAGGTGTTTGGCATGTAGAAACATGAAAGGAGACACTAAGAGGAGATATGATTCGTTTCATTCTTGCTCTACAGGTTCCTCTTATAAAATAAATAATTTTATATCTTGTGACAGTTCTTTTGTTACGTATTTGCTGGAGTGTTCTTGTCACCTGCAATACGTAGGTAGAACGTCCAGGAAATTGTCGGTGAGATTGGGTGAACACATTAGAAATATCAAAAAAGGATTTAAACATCATAGTCTTTCTTATCATTTCAGAATGTGCCATAATAGAGATCCATCGTGTTTGAAATTCTGCGGGATTGATCGGATTTTTCCCCACTGGAGGGGGGGAGATATGGTCAAAAGTATCTCGCAGAATGAAACAAAATGGATCTTTCAATTAGGATCTTTGTACCCTAAAGGGTTGAATTCAGACATAGACATCAATTGTTATCTGTCTAATTGGTAATAGCATAGTATTTCCATTCCTATATATACTTCATTTCTTGATGAATTTGCATTCTCATTTATTTTATTTTAATTTTAATTTTATTTTTATTTTTATTTTTATTTTTATTTTATTTTTATTTTTATTTTTATTTTTATTTATTTTTTCATTTTTTCATTTTTATTTTTATTTTTATTTTTATTTTTTTATTTTTATTTTTATTTTTATTTTTATTTTTTATTTTTATTTTCATTATATTTTATATTTCATTTTTTATTTTAATTTTATTTTTATTTTTATTAGATTATTCTTCATAAATTATTTTATTTTAATTTTAATATTGTCATTTCATTGCTTATTTATTAAAGAAAGTTTTTGTATTTTTGAGGTATTGTTTTAAAATTTAAAATACATTCGTGTTTTCCCACTGGTGGCATGTGGTTTACACATGTCGCTTTTGGGAGATAATCTAATGGTTCTAATAAGTATTCTGAATTATGTAGGCATAGACCTCATGTGTAAAGGATTCTCACGTTACATCACAGGAGGAGTGGTTTGTTTTGATAATCCCGGGGAGGGTTTAGACCTATCACAACGGAGGGGTGGGTCCCAGTTGGGTATATAAGGGAGCTTCAAACAGGAAATGATTGTCTTGAGAACGCCCTGTGGGAGGGGCGAAACGCGTTGACGCATTTCCGGTTTTATTTTGCATGTCCGACGTCACTTCCGGTGAGTGGAGCGCACGCTGAGTGGTGCGTTCCAGCGGCCATCTTTGTGGGATTTATATATGTGTGGTCTCTGTGGAGCTTCTGCTGGAACCTGGGACTGTGATGTGAGATTCTGTGAGAGGTTACCTTGCATCTACTGTTCATCTGGAGAGAAGCTTGCCTTAATAAATATGCCTTTTTAAAGTGAAATTAATGTGAGTGGCCTTAATCCTTGATTTCACATATGAAATGGTGTCTAACAATATCACACTATTTGAGATTTTTTTCTCCCTGGTCGGATGGTGGAGCCCATGTTGGAGGAGAGGATTCCTATAGAGTGGATACGAAAGAGGGTGTAGGATCCCATAAAATTCCTAAAAGGCGTTTTATTCACCTATATCTGGTGAGTGCATTTGATATTGGTTTTCACGGGTGGAAGGTGGAAGTTTCTTTACAAGAAGAATGTGAAAAGATTTCTTTCCTTTTTTTCTTTTTTTGCACATATATTTTTGAATATTTTTGAACTTTAGTTTATTTTGATGGATTTCACTATTTATATAAGAATTTGATGGACTGCACCATTTAAATTGTATTTTGTTTTACAAAAAATTTTTTTGCACTTTTTTGATTTTATGTAGAGGTCTATGTTTTGCGCTGTTATTTTATTTTTTCATATATTTGTGTTGTTCACATTGCACAGCAGCAGGATAGTACCTGTAGTAGAGTGTCTCACTAGGCGCAGGAAGATATCTTATAATTTTTGTGTTCAGAGGTTATAGTATTTTTTACATATTTCATCTGTTTACCTGATCCTGCAGCCATGGATTTATTTAGTTTTGTGTCTTCAAAAAGGGTCAATGTAGAAGACATTTTTTCACATACTGTGGAGAATACTGATTTGTCGAAGGATTTTAGAACACTTAAAAATTCTTTGGACAAACAGGTGAGGGCGTGGTGGGATGTGGTGACACTTGAAAAATATATTAAGGAAGGAATCACCCCAAGAAGGCTCAGATGGGAAATTGCTCCCAGTGATGGTCTTGTGGGTAAAGAGTTGGATGAGGAGTGGTTCTCATTTTTCAACCATGTTGAGAAAAAACTTATGGAATTAATTGTACAAAGAAGAAAAAGGAAACTTAAAATTTTGGAAGAAATAATTTATAATTTAAAGGAGAAAATGGCCCCTTTCAGTGAATCAATGGATTTTAAAGAAAAGGCAAAATTAACTCAAGAATATATTAACAAAGTAGATGAGGATACCAAAAAGAAGAAAATCAAGAAATATAGTAGAGATATACAGGACTACAAATCCCTAAATGTTTATAAGTGGCAGGATGAAAATAGTAAGGGAACCGATGATTCTAGAAATTCTTCAGTTGAGGGGGAAATTAAAGATCTAGGTTCCAATTTGGGATCATCTGGAGTGAAGACTAAGGCAGCTACTGTTGCTTTTTCTAAAAATACACAAAAGAACTCTTCCCCTAAGAAAAATATGGATGAGAATCCTACTTCCTACCATGGGGTGCCCACATATAATAGATTTGGACCTTTAATGGGATCCCCATATAATCATCAATATGAGGGAAAGGTTTTTCCAAGAGGAGGTTTTGTGGGACCGCCATGGAGAGGGGGGAATCCAAGAGGATTTTTCAATCCGAGAGGGAGAGGGGGTCAGTATTACCCAAACAGAGGGGGGAGGGGTGGATGGAAACCACCTCCCAATTATCAGAATTATCAAAATTATCAGGACCCAAACTATCAGGACCCCTATTGGGAAGGAAGAAATACAGGGGATGCAGAGGAGGTAAAAGGAAAAAGGAAAAGGTCAATGTAAATGAAGGAATTTTTAATTTAAGTGAATATATCTTAAAAGAAGATGAATTGAGGGTTTTAGCATTGGGTCTGAAATATGCACCCGATAAAAAATTAAATAAATTGGAAACTTACATAGATCTTCATAGATTTATTAGAAAACTCAATTTAAAAAAATATTGGAGTAAACACTCCAAACTTAATGTTATTGATTCTCAGAAGGATGGAATAATAAGCAATGATGGGAATGAAGAGTTTTACAAGCACACCAATTTGAGGAACAAGTCTGTGTTCAACCCAAAAGTGGGGAACAATTGTTGTATAGATACATTTAAAAAGATGGTAGAACATGATTTGGAGGTAATATCTGTTCCAAATAAGAGGAATAAGCATGATCTAATCAGAGGAATCCAACAATTAGAAAAAAATAATAATATTGTAATAAGATCAGCAGATAAAGGAGGAGGGGTGGTAGTGTTGAATAGGAATGATTACTATGAAGAATTGAATAGATTGGTGGGTGATGTAAATACATATGAGAAATTGAGAGGTAACCCTTTAAAAAGCTATAAGAATAAATTAATGAAATTAGTGAAAAGAGGTGTTAAAGAAGGTTTTCTAAACAAAAAAGAAGCGAGATATTTGGTACCTAAAGCACCTGTTACACCTGTTATATACCAATTACCCAAGATTCACAAAAGTCTATTAAAACCCCCTGGAAGACCCATTGTTAATGGGATTGATTCATTGTTTTCGAGATTAGGGGAATATGTGGATGATTTCTTACAACCCCTGGTATCAGGTTTTCCATCTTACCTAAAAGATAGTGGGGATTTGATCTCAGTTTTGAAAAAAATAAGGATGAAAGATAACTGTGTTTTGGCCAGTGTTGATGTTAATGCATTATATACCAACATTAGACATGAGGATGCTTTAACAGCAGTGAGGTGGGCTTTGGAGAAAAAATCGGGTTTAAAAACTGACCAAATCGATTTTTTGCTAGATTGTCTTGATCTAGCAATGTCAAACAATTATTTTTGGCATTCCAACAGTTATTACAGGCAGTGTACTGGAGTTGCGATGGGAGCAAAGTATGCTCCATCAGTAGCCAACCTTTTCATGAGTATGTGGGAAGATAAGGCTATATTTCAACATATAAATGAGAATTTAATACTCTTTAGAAGGTTTATAGATGACATCGTGATAATTTGGAAGGGAACCAGGAATGGTTTAGAGGAGTACATCCGTGGAATGGAGTGTAATCCTTATAACATCACTTTTACCAATCATATCGGCATGGAATCTATAGACTTTCTTGATTTAGTCATTTATAGACAGGGGTACCATCTTTATACAAAAACATACTTTAAACAAGTGGATAGGAATGCTTACATCCCAATCCACAGTTGTCATCATAGAAATTGGTTGAGGTCTGTTCCCAAAAGTCAACTCATTAGACTTAAAAGGAATTGTGATGACAACAAAACATTTCAAGAGCAAGCCAACATATTGCTGGAAAGATTCAGAGAAAAAGGTTATGAAGAAAATATTCTAATGGGTGCAATGAATCAAGTGGGGAGGATGAATAGAGATGAATTATTAACAAATAGAAAGAAGAAAAAGAAAACAGGTGAATTGGCTTTTATTACGGGTTACTCAAATCAATATAAGGTTATTGAGAAAATCATAAGGAAACACTGGTCAATACTGAAGAGGGATGAGGTTCTCCATGATGTAATACCGGAGAAACCGTCTTTTGTCTACAGAAAACCACCCACACTGAGAATGAAGTTGGCAAAAAATGTCCCAGATATTCCGAAGAAAAAGGCAACTTTTTTGGACACTGTAGGGTTTTATAAATGTAATAGGTGTTTGGCATGTAGAAACATGAAAGGAGACACTAAGAGGAGATATGATTCGTTTCATTCTTGCTCTACAGGTTCCTCTTATAAAATAAATAATTTTATATCTTGTGACAGTTCTTTTGTTACGTATTTGCTGGAGTGTTCTTGTCACCTGCAATACGTAGGTAGAACGTCCAGGAAATTGTCGGTGAGATTGGGTGAACACATTAGAAATATCAAAAAAGGATTTAAACATCATAGTCTTTCTTATCATTTCAGAATGTGCCATAATAGAGATCCATCGTGTTTGAAATTCTGCGGGATTGATCGGATTTTTCCCCACTGGAGGGGGGGAGATATGGTCAAAAGTATCTCGCAGAATGAAACAAAATGGATCTTTCAATTAGGATCTTTGTACCCTAAAGGGTTGAATTCAGACATAGACATCAATTGTTATCTGTCTAATTGGTAATAGCATAGTATTTCCATTCCTATATATACTTCATTTCTTGATGAATTTGCATTCTCATTTATTTTATTTTAATTTTAATTTTATTTTTATTTTTATTTTTATTTTTATTTTATTTTTATTTTTATTTTTATTTTTATTTATTTTTTCATTTTTTCATTTTTATTTTTATTTTTATTTTTATTTTTTTATTTTTATTTTTATTTTTATTTTTTATTTTTATTTTCATTATATTTTATATTTCATTTTTTATTTTAATTTTATTTTTATTTTTATTAGATTATTCTTCATAAATTATTTTATTTTAATTTTAATATTGTCATTTCATTGCTTATTTATTAAAGAAAGTTTTTGTATTTTTGAGGTATTGTTTTAAAATTTAAAATACATTCGTGTTTTCCCACTGGTGGCATGTGGTTTACACATGTCGCTTTTGGGAGATAATCTAATGGTTCTAATAAGTATTCTGAATTATGTAGGCATAGACCTCATGTGTAAAGGATTCTCACGTTACATCACAGGAGGAGTGGTTTGTTTTGATAATCCCGGGGAGGGTTTAGACCTATCACAACGGAGGGGTGGGTCCCAGTTGGGTATATAAGGGAGCTTCAAACAGGAAATGATTGTCTTGAGAACGCCCTGTGGGAGGGGCGAAACGCGTTGACGCATTTCCGGTTTTATTTTGCATGTCCGACGTCACTTCCGGTGAGTGGAGCGCACGCTGAGTGGTGCGTTCCAGCGGCCATCTTTGTGGGATTTATATATGTGTGGTCTCTGTGGAGCTTCTGCTGGAACCTGGGACTGTGATGTGAGATTCTGTGAGAGGTTACCTTGCATCTACTGTTCATCTGGAGAGAAGCTTGCCTTAATAAATATGCCTTTTTAAAGTGAAATTAATGTGAGTGGCCTTAATCCTTGATTTCACATATGAAATGGTGTCTAACAATATCACACTATTTGAGATTTTTTTCTCCCTGGTCGGATGGTGGAGCCCATGTTGGAGGAGAGGATTCCTATAGAGTGGATACGAAAGAGGGTGTAGGATCCCATAAAATTCCTAAAAGGCGTTTTATTCACCTATATCTGGTGAGTGCATTTGATATTGGTTTTCACGGGTGGAAGGTGGAAGTTTCTTTACAAGAAGAATGTGAAAAGATTTCTTTCCTTTTTTTCTTTTTTTGCACATATATTTTTGAATATTTTTGAACTTTAGTTTATTTTGATGGATTTCACTATTTATATAAGAATTTGATGGACTGCACCATTTAAATTGTATTTTGTTTTACAAAAAATTTTTTTGCACTTTTTTGATTTTATGTAGAGGTCTATGTTTTGCGCTGTTATTTTATTTTTTCATATATTTGTGTTGTTCACATTGCACAGCAGCAGGATAGTACCTGTAGTAGAGTGTCTCACTAGGCGCAGGAAGATATCTTATAACCTTTTTTTTCAACTGAGCCAAATCTCGCCAAAACCATGATTGAAATTTATTTTGAGAGCCACATTTTTAAAACTGAAAATACATCTCCCATATAGTAATTCATCCCCCATAGTAATTCATCCCCCATATAGTAATTCATCCCCCATAGTGTAATTCATCCCCCATAGTAATTCATCCCCCATAGTAATTCATCCCCCATATAGTAATTCATCCCCCATAGTAATTCATCCCCCATATAGTAATTCATCCCCCATAGCAATTCATCCCCCGTATAGTATTTCATCCCTCGTATAGTATTTCATCCCCCGTATAGTATTTCATCCCCCATATAGTATTTCATCCCCCATATAGTATTTCATCCCTCATATAGTATTTCATCCCTCATATAGTATTTCATCCCCCATATAGTATTTCATCCCTCATATAGTATTTCATCCCTCATATAGTATTTCATCCCCCCATATAGTATTTCATCCCTCATATAGTATTTCATCCCCCCATATAGTATTTCATCCCTCATATAGTATTTCATCCCCCCATATAGTATTTCATCCCTCATATAGTAATTCATCCCTCATATAGTATTTCATCCCCCCATATAGTATTTCATCCCTCATATAGTAATTCATCCCTCATATAGTATTTCATCCCCCCATATAGTATTTCATCCCCCCATATAGTATTTCATCCCTCATATAGTAATTCATCCCTCATATAGTATTTCATCCCCCCATATAGTATTTCATCCCCCCATATAGTATTTCATCCCCCCATATAGTATTTCATCCCTCATATAGTAATTCATCCCTCATATAGTATTTCATCCCTCATATAGTATTTCATCCCTCATATAGTATTTCATCCCCCATATAGTATTTCATCCCCCCATATAGTATTTCATCCCTCATATAGTAATTCATCCCTCATATAGTATTTCATCCCTCATATAGTATTTCATCCCCCCATATAGTATTTCATCCCTCATAAAGTAATTCATCCCTCATATAGTATTTCATCCCTCATATAGTATTTCATCCCCCCATATAGTATTTCATCCCTCATATAGTAATTCATCCCTCATATAGTATTTCATCCCCCCATATAGTATTTCATCCCTCATATAGTAATTCATCCCTCATATAGTAATTCATCCCTCATATAGTATTTCATCCCTCATATAGTATTTCATCCCTCATATAGTAATTCATCCCTCATATAGTAATTCATCCCTCATATAGTATTTCATCCCTCATATAGTATTTCATCCCTCATATAGTATTTCATCCCCCCATATAGTATTTCATCCCCCCATATAGTATTTCATCCCTCATAAAGTAATTCATCCCTCATATAGTATTTCATCCCCCACAGTACTATTCCCCCCCCCCCCCTTCTAGTAAGCCAAGTCCCCCGTGTCAATTCACTTACCTTTTGCGTTCCTCTCGCTGTCTTCCCGCGCCGTTCGGGTCTTCAGGGCGGACTGTGAGAGGAGCCTAGCTCCCCTCCCCTCACGTTCGGCACGCTGCCCCGCCTACACACATCCTGACAGCCACATCCGCAGGCCGGATTAAAAGGTCCGTGCGGACTTTTGGGGCTGCCAACCGAGAGGAGGCAGGGGAGCGGCCGACCGAGAGGAGGGAGGGGAGCAGGCGCCCGGCACACAGAAGAGCCGCATTAGACTGGGTAAAGAGCCGCATGTGGCTCGCGAGCCGCGGCTTGCCGACCACTGGACTAGACTATTCTCTGTCTTATCCCTTTATCTGACCTCCCGTTGCTGAACCCGGCCCGTGACCTGTGTATTCTTGTCTACCGTCTTGTACTGTCTGTCCCACTGTTATCGAGCCAGCCTGTTCGACTACGCTATCGTTTCCCATCTGGTTCCCACCGGCTATACGCCATTGGCGGCGGCCATTACCGCAGCTGGGGTTACTCGGGGGCTGCGACCTGGTCCCTGGCTGCGTCAAGTCCATCCCCACCATCAGGGGCCCTGGTGAAAGGCAGCCTGGGGCTTAGACTCCGCGCCCTGAGGGACTCCGATCTGTGGGTGGTGGTTGTCGTCAGTCGGTGCGTGACCCTACCATTAGGCCTGCCTGTCCATTCCACCGCTCCTGCCCTGACAGCAGCTCTTGCAGTTGGAGACTTTGGAAGACTGATGAACCTCCGATTCAGGCACAGTAGTAAAATGCACAGCTGGTATGGTAGGTCGCCAAGTGTGCACCAGAGCAAGGCAGGAAGCTGGGATAGGAGACAGGAGCAATGTCATAGGAATAGACGGGGTCATCAACGGGTGGACAGCGAGGTACCAAATCAGAAGCAAGCCAAAGTCAGGAGTAGAGCCGAAGTCAGGAACAAGTATCAAGCAGGAGAGGAATCAGAGTCAGGTCAGGAACAAGCCGGGTCAGCAACAAGGAAATCACACAGGAATGAGCAGGAAATGGGGAACAGCTGAAGACCAGTCAGCACTCAGCACAGGCAGAGGCACCTCTTAAATAGTCCATCTGGCGCCAATCTTCGCCGTGCGTGTGCGTGATCGTGCCTTTCTATGCACGTGCGCACGTCTATTCACCAGCCGTCACACGGGAATTCCCTTACACCTATATACAGGGGGAAGCAGGACAGGAAGTGATAGAAGGGAAGGGGATATAAATCCACAGTAGAGCAGGCGATGCCCATAGGTGAACACAGAAGACAGCAGCGCATGTGAATGAAATCAGATTTAGCAGAACCACTGGAGCAAGGAGGTAAGAATTTCACAAACTGGAAACTACAGGCTAGACCGTGACAGCGACAGTGCTGTGAACAAGTATTTGCTGCCTTCCTGATTTTTTTTACATATTTGTTACACTTAAATTATTCAGATTATCAAACAAAATTTAATATTACACAAAGATAACCCGAATAAATACAAAAGGAAGTGTTTTAACCTCTTCCAGTCCAGACACTTTCCCCCACTTCAAGTCTGGACACTTTCACCCCCTTCCAGTCCGGACACTTTCCCCCACTTCAAGTCTGGACACTTTCACCCCCTTCCAGTCCGGACACTTTAACCCCCCCCCCCCCTTCCAGTCCGGACACTTTAACCCCCCTTCCTGTCCAGGCCAATTTTCAGCTTTCAGAGCTCTCACACTTTGAATGACAATTGCGCAGTCATGCAACACTGTACCCAAATGAATTTTTAGCATTTTTTTGAGACAGATAAAGCTTTCTTTTGGTGGTATTTATTCACCGCTGGGATTTTTATTTTTTTGCTATATAAATGAAAAAGTCCAAAAATTAAAAAAAAAAGTGTTTAATTTTGCAAATAAATAATCTTTCTTCATAAATCTTGGCCAACATTTATTCAGTTATGTTTTTTTAAAAAAAACACCCAAATTAGTTTATAACCCAAAATTACAATTTTTTAAAAAAAAATTTAAATTTTTATTTAATTTTTTTATATTATTATTTATGGGTTTTTTGGGTTTTTTTAACATACTGTCACCCTAGCAGTACAGTATCACCATGGTGACACTTTACTACTTGTGGGGGGTGATGAAGATTTTTTTTTTCACACTGATTGCTTTTATACCCATAAAGGCTGTAAAGACTGTGTGAGGACACAGCAGGCACCGGATCGCAGTGCTGCTCCCAGGGAGCGCGCACAAGCAGGGGGCGGGAAGGCCATTTATAAATGGCCACCCGCCCCTGCACTGCCACTCTCTGGCCGTTTAATTTAGTTAAGTGGTTAAATTATGATTTCATTTATTAAGGAAAAAAAAGCTGTCCAAACCCACCTGGCCCTATGTAAAAAAGTAATTGCCCCCCCCCCCCATGTAAATCATGAATGTACTGTGATAAACCACATTTTTGAAAAGCTGAGTTACATTTGCCACACCAAAGCCTGATTACTGCCAGACCTGTTGAATCAAGAAATCACTTAAATAGACACTGTCTGACAAAGTGAAGCATGCTAAAAGATCTCAAAAAGCAAAACATCAAGTTGTGATCCACGATGAAATAACAGACATGGTAACACACGTGTTCAGAATAGCACCAGTTGCACAACTCCCGATGTACACAGGACAATGTCTTTTGGCACACTGACTTATGAAGGTTTGTGCTCCCTGTGACTGTGCATGCAGCCTTGTGCTGCCATCTGTTGGCGTGTTACAAAACTAGTCTTGAAACTTTTTGATACCTTGTAGAAGAGAAAAAACAGAATAAAATAAAAATTTAAATTTTGAAAACAATACATTCTAATTAGAATTCAATGCTTTTCGATTTTGTCAAATTAAATTCAATTTGAACGAATATGGAAAATTTCAGTCGAATTCGAAAACGAATAAACAAAACTAATTCAGAAAACAAATTAAACAAAGTTAACAAAACAAAATTATTTAAACAATGAATCAAAACCTCGTGCTCTATTCTATTCTATTCTATTCTGTTTCATTTTTTTCTTTTATTTTCTGTTCTACTCTGTTCTGTTTTCCTCCATTCTTTTCTATTCAATTTGACTTTACTCTTGTGTACAAATTCAATTTTGTATTAGGATTCAAATTTCAGACAAAATTTTAAATAGTTGTTTTGGATTTATTTAAATGCATTACTATTGTAGTTCAGAAATTCGGATACATCTAAATCTCCGAAAAATGCTTAATTCATCTGAATTTTCGATTCGGGAAAAAAACAAAAACACATGTCTATAATGTAAAGTAAGCAATAATCAGGAGCTTGTCATGTTCAGCCCAGTGTAGGGAGTGCTGTGGTCAGAAGCAGGAAAAACGCCAAACAATGTATAGAAGTACGGGTGTACCTCGGATTACCAATGCCTCGGTTAGTGTAATTTTCAGTTTACGAATAAAAATCCATTAAAAATAACTCCTCGGTGTACAAATGAATGTTTTTCACAATATGAAGTGTATGTCGGCGCTGATTTTTAAATACAATTGCAGCTTTTTTTTTCTTCACTATAGCTCACAGGATTAGCTGTCACTTTCCCCGGAGCAAAAAGGAAACTTTTTTCTTTTAAGAAACTAAAAGGAAACATTATTTCTTTTAACTCCAAGAAATAAACTAGAAGGAAACATTGTTTCTTTTAGCTGGGGGGGAAGTGACAGCTGAATCCATGAGCTATAGTGAAGGGAAATAAAGCAGTAATTACATTTAAAAACCGGCGCAGACCTATAGTGTATAGTATACCGACCAACTTTTTTTTCTACTTTTTTCTGACCTCCGGAACAGATTAATTGGTTTTCACTGCATTCCTATGGGAAACCGCGGTTCGGTTTACAATTTTTTTGCAAAATGAAACATCCCGGAGAACGCATTAAATTCATAAACCGAGGTACACCTGAATGTAACATACAATAGTAGCGGTGATGTACTGTGCAAAACTGCTCACCCTTGTACCTCCTGCCTCCAACACTTCTCACCTCTGCACCCCCTGGAACCCTAATTCCACACTGCTCCCCTGCAATCCTCTTCCAACACTTCTCACCTCTGCACCCCCTGGAACCCTAATTCCACACTGCTCCCCCTGCAATCCTCTTCCAACGCTTCTCACCTGGCACTCCTGGAACCCTAATTCCACACTGCTCCTCCTGCAATCCTCTTCCAACACTTCTCTCCTCTGCACCCCTGGAACCCTAATTCCACACTGCTCCCCCTGCAATCCTCTTCCAACGCTTCTCACCTCTGCGCCCCCTTGAACCCTAATTCCACACTGCTCCCCCTGCAATCCTCTTCCAACGCTTCTCACCTCTGCGCCCCCTTGAACCCTAATTCCACACTGCTCCCCCTGCAATCCTCCTCCAACGCTTCTCACCTCTGCACTCCCTGGAACCCTAATTCCACACTGCTCCCCCTGCAATCCTCTTCCAACACTTCTCACCTCTACTCCCCCTGGAACCCTAATTCCACACTGCTCCCCCTGCAATCCTCTTCCAACGCTTCTCACCTCTGCAGCCCCTGGAACCCTAATTCCACACTGCTCCCCCTGCAATCATCCTCCAACACTTCTCACCTCTGCACCCCCTGGAACCCTAATTCCACACTGCTCCCCCTGCAATCATCCTCCAACACTTCTCACCTCTGCGCTCCCTGGAACCCTAATTCCACACTGCTCCCCCTGCAATCCTCTTCCAACACTTCTCACCTCTGCACTCCCTGGAACCCTAATTCCACACTGCTCCCCCTGCAATCCTCCTCTAACGCTTCTCACCTCTGCACTCCCTGGAACCCTAATTCCACACTGCTCCCCCTGCAATCCTCTTCCAACGCTTCTCACCTGGCACTCCTGGAACCCTAATTCCACACTGCTCCTCCTGCAATCCTCTTCCAACACTTCTCTCCTCTGCACCCCTGGAACCTTAATTCCACACTGCTCCCCCTGCAATCCTCTTCCAACGCTTCTCACCTCTGCACTCCCTGGAACCCTAATTCCACACTGCTCCCCCTGCAATGCTCTTCCAACGTTTCTCACCTCTGCACTCCCTGGAACCCTAATTCCACACTGCTCCCCCTGCAATCCTCTTCCAACGCTTCTCACCTCTGCACCTGCTGCAATGTTCCTTCAATACTGTCCCATCCCCCCCCCCCCCCCCCCAAAATCTTCTCCAAGTACTTCTGATCCAGCACTGATCATGCACTCTCTTCCAAAATTGCTCGGAACCGGAACATGCCAGATATCATCAGCAGTCTGCTGTGTCATTTATGCGATCTGCAGTTGCCTATCAAATTACATTTTTTTATAGTTTTCTAAGAAGTGCTCAGCCTAGCACACATGATCAGAAAATCATACAGAAATTCCCGCTTTTTAAGCGATCGTACAATAATCTGATCGTCCGTACACAGCTATATGAATGGATGAAATGTGTCTCATATGATATCAGATTGTAAGATTTAATCAGTACAGTGTTCATCTGAAAATACAATACAAATACATGACATCACTCCAGAATGTTCTTTCTGTTGTACAAGAATGTTCGTAACGTTGGCAGCCTCTTCACTTTCGATATGAGACTAAGACGTGACCCCCCAAAAAAACAGACGATCATTTGTCCAATATTCTCATTGTGTATACGGAGCTTTAGTTTTGTGGGCTGTGGCCAAACTGTACTCTCAGAAGTAACCATTTTCATTTTTAAAACCTCTCATTATCTGGCAGTGTTGACATTGAAGAGTACAAAAGCATCTTGGCGATGATTACTGCTGTCGATGAGATAAACCAGAACCCCGATCTCCTGCCCAATGTCACCCTGGGCTATCATATATTTAGTACTTGTAATGATCCAAGGAAATCTTTGCAATATGCCATAAAGATATTGTCTGGAGAGAAGGAAGCTCCCAACTATTACTGTAAGGGAGGCGGAGAAGTGGCCGGTTTTATTGGTGACAGTACTTTCTATTCGAATAATGCGATGGCCCAATTGCTCAGTCTGTATCGGTATACACAGGTAAGTGATCACTTCCATATATCATTTATGTGCAGCACTACAGCAACTTTGTTGGGGTCTAGGGGTATGTGGGATGCCCAAGGAACTGTAGAACTTGAGGACAACTTCTTAGCACACACTGTACAAAATGCGGAACAAACATCAGCAACAGCTAATTTAAGGAGCCCTTTGTTGTACCTCCTCAGACCCCAGATACCTCCTCAGACCCTAGATGAATCCTTTCTCTTTCACCCGGCTGTCCTGAGGCTATCCCTGTTCAAGGGATTCTAATATCTGCAATTAAGTAGTCCCAGATGAGAACAAGTTGGGTGTTGCAACTGACCGCCCTCTCCCTTCTGTGGCCCACGGGGTGGAGAAGTTCTCATACTGTCCTGTAGCTTGGTGGGTTGGTAGCTGCTTTCAAACCTTACGCTGGGTTAGCTCCTTCCCTGTTGACAGGTTGTCCTCCCTAGGAGACTTGTGGCACAGTGGAGATCCTTCTGTCCAGCATCCAGCCAGTAGGTAGGCTCCCCTCCCTGGGGCCTTCTCCTGGGCTCCACACTCCAGCACCTTCTCTCAGTCCATCTTCCACCAGACTCCAAACAACAAACTCTGCTGCTCAGGCTCTGCCACATTTAAGGGCTGTCCTTGACCACACTTTCCTGGCCTCTTGCCTGGGGATTGGCCAAGTTCCCCTAAATATGCAAATCTGGGCCTACTCCCCTCCCCCACCCCTCTTCCAGAAAGTGCCAGAAGTTTCTGGAAAGATGGGAGGGCTCCAGAAGCCCTAACCTGTAGAGCCTCCCAGCTTGTCCTGAGGTGAACTCACTACCTCATTCCCAGGCTGGCACATCCTGGCCTCTTCTCTAACAGAAATCCTATCTAGCTAGCCTAGAAGGGGCCACATATGTATTATGGTTTGTTCAAAGATGGCTCTGTACAGTCTGGGTGGAATATTTTAGATTTACTTTTCCAGAATGAGTGCAGATCAGAATACCAGAAATTTTAATATTTGGTGTACACAGAACATTGCAACTTGGGGGGATTATTCAGTGATTATTATCCACAAATCCTTCTGGGTCCACCATTTTGTATAACAGGTTTAGTTGCTTGAATGAGAGAACACTCCAGGTGGCATGAACTCAGCATGTTCGTTTGGTAGTGTGACGGGAGGTAGGCAGGACAGAACACAAGCACTCCTGGGCCTGCAGTATGGGCAGTAAAGCAGCAGGTACTTTCCCTGAGTCCCGGGTACTAGCAGCGTATTCGGTGGGTAATAATCCTCCCAGGGCCAGCGGGTAATAATCCTCCTGATCCTACTCTGTTTCCTGCAGAGTGCCAGCGGGTAATAATCCTCCTGATCCTGCTCTGTTTCATGCAGAGTGCCAGCGGGTAATAATCCCCCCCCATTCCTAAGTCTTTGCAGAGTGGCTGCGGGGGTCTTGCCTCTGCATAGACCTCCCAGCAGCTGCGCAGCAGACATAACAACTTGGGACGCTCCACACCGGCCTTCTTAAGGCTGGTGTAGGACGCTCTTGGTCGTCCTGGTAACCATGGACGGTGTACCTTGTCGCCCGCAATGAGGCATGCCCCCTTAACACGGGCTGCACTCTCGAGAGCGTGGCCTTTGTCAGTCAGCGAGTGCAGGTGCGGGAAACTCCTGTGCCTGCGCTGCACTCGTCGGGGCCGTGCGGCGTCAGGCTAACTGCCGTGGCCCGGGACATCCCTGCGTGAGGTCTGCCCCACTCTGCCAGTATGGCTGGAGAGGTGTGAACCTCACTGCAGGGAACTATCTAACCCCCTGCTGCTCTGGATGGGGAAAGATAGTGAGGGAGAGGTGACAGGAGTCACACCTCTCATCCTGGATGGCTGGGCTTCAAAGGGCCATGACAGGATGAGGAGGGGTGGGGGGTAGGTGAGCCAGGGGAGAGCGCCTAGCCTGGCACACCGTGACAGGTAGGTTTTTAGAATTGCCTTTGGATCTATTGCCCAAAATATTAGCTCAGCAATAAGGAGATGTAAGAAAATAGCTGTGCCATTTGTGGAAGTCTCCTTTATGTAGTTGTTTTTACACCAATCAGAATTGAATGTATCTGGACATCTGCTGACAATATTTTGATTAGCACAAAAATTACTACTATTACTGAAATAATCATCCCCCAAGACCGTACTCAGTAGAGTAGTCAATGACTTCCATCACATTAATCATCCTCACGAGGTGCCATCAATATTTCCAATTTGAAATCTTACCATCCATGGATGGAAGCTTTAAACAAAGTCCATCCCACACCGTGAATCCCTTGCAGGTGGCATATAGAGATGGTGGGACACAAGTGGAGATTTGACAGATCCAAGAAGAAAAAGTAGAAGTGCTTGCAATAAAAATCTTAGCTTCCCAGCACCAGTGGAAATTCGGGCAGCACAGGAACCCATTTATTGTACTGAGAAGCAATGTCCAAACAGTACAAGAAGTAAATATAGCACAAATTGGGGGGGTGTCCAAGATGGCATTCTGAGAAGGTGCACCTTCACAAAGCTCTGTGATATGATCTCAGCTCTTATTAATCCCTGCAGTGCATTGTGTCCCCTGTAGCCTGTTTCTGCACCTCTGTTCCCTGCTCCACAGATTTGCAGAGTGGGCACCGATCTCCGAGTCTGTAGTCTGGTGGGATACACTGGTGACTTGGTGCTGCCAGTCCTAATCAGCCTGTTCTGCCTCAATAACAAGCTTTATCCAGAGATCCTGGCTGGGAGGTGAAGGAAACTAGAGTCTTGTAGAGTGGGAATCGCTCCTCAGCCTAAAGCCCTGGTGGGAGACATTGGAGGCTCTGTGGAGTGGTCTCTGCTGCTCTCTATCCTCCTGAAGCAGTTAGTTCCCCTCAACCTGTGTCAAACTTCTCCTTACCCCACCTCCTCAAGAGACTAGTTGGGAGGGAAGAGACACTGCTGCCTTGATTTGTAGAGCTTCTGTTTTCTGCCTCATGCTCTTGATTTAATCTTTTTGCAGCAGTGATAACATTCCTAACCCCTCTAAAGACCAGTATTCTCAGAGAAGGTAGGGGAGATGTTGCCAGATACACATATTCTTTTTGGTGTTTTTCAAATCAATGATCAATTTTGTTTTTTTGTCTGTGCTGCCCCAGCTCCTCGGGTCTTGTGCTCCTCAGAAAGGAATAAGAGACGGTCATCAGCTAGGGAGGACCAACATTCCCGGGGAAGGTCAGAGACCTTGTGTTCCCGTTCAGCCACTAGGGGTCAGTGTTCCCCATCACGATATGGCAGGGATTCGCATTATGACCAACCCAGACCAGGAGGATGCTGGGCATGCCCTAGAAGAGCCCTGCTGGGCAAGATGGATTGTGAGACTTGCTTCAAAGAAGCAACCAAACACCAAGAGCCCGATAAGGCTGAGATGGTATCGCTAATGAAGCAGGCATTTGATGAGATGCTAAAGGTGTTTCCTCTGAGGATGAGGGCCATTATGATGGTTTTGATTGTGCCTTGGTCCAGCCTTTCTTGAAAGAGATTAGGCAGAAAGAGATCTGCATTGGGAAGACGCTGGGGAAGAACCGCTGAAGAAGCAGAGGAGGTTTTTCATGAACATGAAAAAGGAGGGGATGAATTTCCCATGGAAGAAATTCAGAACATAATTACGGATGAGTGGAACCAAGTGGCTAAGAGAATCTCTTTTAAAAATAGGTTCACAAAGCTATACCCCTTCAAGGCGGGGAGTATTAAGAGTTTGGAGGAGCCTCCGGTGGTGGACGCAGCACTTATGTGCCTTGCTAGACATATAACCCATCTGCTAGATGATGCAGTGACATTCAGGGATGTGTTGGATAGAAGAGTGGATGTGGATCTTAAAAAGATTTACACATTTGCTGGTGGGACGTGTAGACCTTCTATGGCTTTGGCAGCTATTTTGAAGGCCATGGAGTCCTGGGTTCAGAAGTCAGAAGTGGCAGTGGGAAGTGACCTGAGCAAAGCTGAGGTCTTGGCCTCCTTTGCCAATTTGAAGCTAACAGCTTCTTTTATAACGGAGGCATCCATTGACCTAATTAAGATATTGGCCAGGATCATGATTAATGCAGTGACAGCCAGCAGAGCCCTATGGCTGAGGCCCTGGGTGGTCAACCCAGCCTCCAAGCAAGGATGGTATAAGATACCATTTGAGGGGCAGTCCCCATTGGAAATAAATTTGACACTGCCATCACAATAGCCACAGGGGGGAAGTCGGGATTTATTCCCCAGGATCAGAGGCTCCTGCGCAGAAGAGGTGCAGCTTACAAAAATGTGCCAAGGACCAGAGGTAGAGACGTTAAGTTTTAAAGGCTAGGAAGAGAATTTTGTCGTCAATGGTCCAACACGGCTGCAAAACGCAAGTCAAAGAGGCCAACTTTGTCACTAGGACAGGGGTCCCAGAAGTCTTTTTGACTATCTGCCAGCTCACACTTGTCAAGTTCCATCAGGTGTGAGCACAAAAGGTAAAGGAGCCTTGGGTAATTTCCACCATCCAGTTCTGCCATGCTTGGAAGTTCCTGAGGAATCCCTGCAGAATCTTTGTCCTGACAAAATTACCTTTGGCAAAAGAAAAGCAGGAGGTTTTATGAAAATGCATAGAAACCCTCCTCAACCAGGAAGTGATAGTTGCAGTACTCTGGCAAGAATGTTTTTCTGGAATCTACTCGCCTCTATTCCTAGTATGGAAGAAGTCGGGAGCGTTGAGACCAGTGATAGACCTCAGGAGGCTCAACATGTACAGTTAAGGAAATGCGTATTTGCTCCCCTGCTGATGTTGAATGTTTGACCACTCACAAAGAAATGATCGGTCTAAAAATCGAATGTTCGGTGTATTGTAACACTGAGAGACAGAATAGCAACAACAAATTTAGCAGAAATGCATCTAACAAAGGATGACTGATTTGCATGTTCTTGAGGGAAATAAGGATTTGATCCCCTATCATTCAGCAGGATTTCTGGCTACCAGGTGTCTTTCATACAGGTAACAAGCTGAGATTAGAAGCAGTCTCTTAAAGGGAGTGTTGCTAATCTCATTGTGTTACCTGTCCACAGGAGCAATCAAACCATCAGATTCCAAACTCTCCACCATGGCAAAGACCAAAGAGCTGTCCAAGGATGTCAGGGACACGATGGTAGACCTACACAAGGCTGGACTGGGCTACCAAACTATGGCCAAGCAGCTTGGTGCGAAGGTGACAACAGTTGGTGCAATCATTCACAAATGGAAGAAACACAAAACAAGTGTCAGTCTCCCTAGGTCTGGTGCACCATGCAAGATCTCACCTCGTGGAGTGTCAATGATCATGAGAACAGTGAGGAATCATCCCAGAACTACACGTGAGGATCTTGTCAATGATCTCCAGGCAGCTGGGACCACAGTCACCAAGAAAACAATTGGTAACACACTACGCCGACAAGGACAGAAATCCTGCAGTGCCCGCAAGGTCCCCCTGCTCAAAAAAGCACATGTCCAGGCCCGTCTGAAGTTTGCTACTGAACATCTCAATGATGCTGAGAAGGACTGGTGGGAAGTGTTGTGGTCAGAGGAGACCAAAATCCAGCTCTTTGGCATCAACTCAACTCGTCGTGTTTGGAGGAGGAGGAATGCTGCCTATGACCCCAAGAACACCATCCCATCTGTGAAACATGTTGGTGGAAACATTCTGCTTTGGGGGGTATTTTTCTACCAAGGGGACAGGACAACTGCACCACATCAAAGGGACGATGGGTGGGGCAATGATGGTGAGAACCTTCTTCCCTCAGCCAAGGCATTGAAAATGGGTCATGGATGGGTGTTCCAGCATGACAATGACCAAAAACACAAGGCCAAGGCAACAAAGGAGTGGCTCAAGAAGAAGCAGATTAAGGTCCTGGAGTGGCCTATCCAGTCTCCAGACCTTAATCCCATTGAAAATCTGTGGAGGGAGCTGAAGTTTTGAGTTGCCAAACGTCAGCCACCAAATCTTAATGACTTGGAGAGGATCTGCCAAGAGGAGTGGGCCAAAATCCCTCCTGAGATGTGTCCAAACCTGGTGGCCAACTCCAGGAAACATCTGACCTCTGTGATTGCCAACTAGGGATTTGCCACCAAGTACTAAGTCATGTTTTGTGAAGGGGATCCAATCCTTCTTTCCCTCATGAACATGCAGATCAGTCATCATTTGTTAGACGCATTTCTGCTGAATTTGTTGTTGTATTCTGTGTCTCAGTGTTACACCAAACATTCCATTGTTAGACCGATCATTTCTTTGTGAGGGGCGAACATTCAAAGTCAGGAGGGGAGCAAATACGCATTTCCTTCACTGTACATCTCGGCCCAAATTTATGAAGAACAATTATTTATTTGCAAACTTTTATAACAGAACGTTTTTTCAAAATTGTTTTTTTTTTTTTTTGTTAATTTAGCAAAAAATAAAATTCCCAGTGGTGATTAAATACCACCAAAAGAAAGCTCTAGTTGTGTGAACAAAATGATAATATTTTAGTTTGAGTGCAGTGTTGCATGACCGCACAATTGTCATTCAAAGTGTGACAGCGCTGATGGCTGAAAATTGGCCTGGGCACGAAGGGGTTAAAAGTGCCCAGTATTGAAGGGGTTAAGGACAGTGGATATCAGGGAGGACTTTCTGTTTTACAGCAGCCTATTCCCCCTGAGGTCATCACAGAGGACAAGGGGGCGCTCTTTACGTCTGGAGGAAAATAAATGTCATCTCCAAACACGGAAAGGTTTCTTCACAGTGAGAGCTGTGAGAATGTGGAATAGACTCCCTCCAGAGTTGGTTGTGGCCAGCTCAGTGGATTGCTGTAGGAAAGTCCTGGATTCTTTCTTGGATACACAGAATATAACTGGATAGAACATTTATAGGGAACGTTGATCCCGGGAATATCCGATTGCCTCTCGGGGGATCAGGAAGGAATTTTTTTCCCATGCAAGAGCAAATTGGATCGTGCTTTGCTGGGTTTTTTTTGTCTTCCTCTGGATCAACTGTGGGTGTAGGATTATAACTTTTTTTCTATGGTTGAGCTGGATGGACTTTTGTCTTTTTTCAGCCAGACTAACTATGTAACTATGTAGCCTTAGAATGAGCAGTTGTTGTAGGTGAATTAAGGGCTGAATGTGAGGGTGTAGAAGGTAAGTAGGCATTGTGTGCCGTCATCTATTTAGATTTCTAGGATATAAATTCTGGCAAGTACTTCGTTTTATTAGAAAAGAAAAAATAAATATAGTTACATAGTTACAGTTGTGTCCAAAATTATTCAACCCCCACTGAAATTGAGTGTTTTGGCCAGTTTGACATTGCTTTTGATCATTCAGTCATCTTGCTTACATTTACATTAAAGAGGCACTTGTAGGTCAGACAAATATAACATAACAGTTATAATGAAATAACCACAAATGTCTTTTCTGTGCTCACAGCATTATCAGTTTTATTCAACCCCCAAGTGACATTCAATCTTAGTACTTAGTACAGCATCCTTTTACAGTTATAACAGCTTTTAAACGTGAAGCATAGCTTGACACAAGTGTCTTGCAGCGATCTACGGGTATCTTCGCCCATTCTTCATGGGCAAAGGCCTCCAGTTCAGTCACATTCTTAGGCTTGCGCACTGCAACTGCTTTCTTTAAGTCCCACCAGAGGTTCTCAATCGGATTTAAGTCTGGTGACTGCGATGGCCACTCCAAAATGTTCCAGCCTTTCCTCTGCAACCATGCTCTAGTGGACTTGGAGGTATGCTTGGGATCATTGTCCTGTTGAAAGGTCCAACGTCTCCCAAGCCTCAGGTGTGTGACGGACTGCATCACGTTTCCATCCAATATCTCCTGGTACTGAAGAGAATTCATGGTACCTTGCACACGCTGAAGCTTCCCTGTACCTGCAGAAGCAAAACAGCCCCAAAGCATGATTGACCCTCCACCATGCTTCACAGTAGGCAAGGTGTTCTTTTCATCATAGGCCTTGTTCTTCCTCCTCCAAACATAGCGTTGATCCATGGGCCCAAACAGTTCTAATTTTGTTTCATCAGTCCACAGAACACTATCCCACAACTTTTGTGGTTTGTCCACATGGCTTTTGGCATACTGCAGTCGACTCTTCTTATTCTTTGGAGACAGCAAGGGGGTACGCCTGGGAGTTCTGGCACGGAGGCCTTCATTACGCAGTGTGCGTCTTATTGTCTGGGCTGAAACTTCTGTACCCACATCTGACAAATCTTTTCTCAGTTCCTCAGCAGTCACACGGGGACTTCTCTCCACTCTACGCTTCAGGTAGCGCACAGCAGTCGAAGTCAGCATCTTCTTTCTGCCACGACCAGGTAGCGTTTCAACAGTGCCCTTTGCCTTGAATTTGCGAATGATGCTTCCTAAGGTGTCTCTTGGTATGTTTAACATCTTTGCAATCTTCTTATAGCCATTGCCCTTCCTGTGAAGAGAAATCACCTCTTCTCTTGTCTTCCTGGACCATTCTCTTGCCTTCACCATGTTTGTAACCACACCAGTAAATGTCTAGAAGGAGCTGAGTATCACAGTCATTTTAAAGCTGCCTAATTGGTGCTTATTATGCTTGATTGCTGCTCGGTGACATCCACAGGTGTTTTCAATACCTGATGGAAAGCACCTGTATGAACCTCTGTTCTTCAGAGTGGTAGTCTTTAAGGGGTTGAATAATTGTGGCAATGAAGAAACCACATAAGAACCATTTACTACTGTATTACATAAACAATTGATGTCATTTTAGTTGCATTTGGGTAGTTACAACGTCCTTGTAGGATTTGATTCTGAATACAATTCCAAATGTACACTATAGTCCCTAAACCCCTTTACAGCATTGGGGGTTGAATAATTTTGGACACAACTGTAATCTGGCTGAAAAAAGACTAAAGTCCATCCTAATATGATAGAGATCTTTGTGTGTCATTTATATATTTTCTTTGTTTGAATGATAATAATACCATCCCATGAAAATATCTCCCAACATATCATCCAGCTTAGTTATCGAGTCTCTCACCCTCCCCGGAGTGATGGAAGATTGTATCCAACTATATTCCATATGACACCGGACAGTCGGGCCTATTATACGGCTGTTGTACATTTCTTGAAGCATTTTGGGTGGAACTGGGTTGGAATAGTAACATCAATGGATGGCAGAGGTAGTGATGAGGAGGCCCAAGAACTGAGCAGGATGATGAGCCAACACGGGATCTGCACACATTATATCTTTCACACCGTTTTACGTGATGAAGATAATGATCAGCAATTTATGATGATGAAAGAACCAAGAGCTAAAGTCGTGGTAATGTGTGGAACTGTCTTAGCACGCTTTTCTTATTTTGTTTATTATATACCCTCTGCTATAGAAAATATCACATTTATTTTCCCGCCGTCGTGGAGTAAACTCTTAGATGCTCACTATGGTAATTTTCCACCAGTCAGCTGCAGCTTCATATTTCAGTGGCCACAAATGAAACGCGTGAACTTCAATCATCGTGGTGTCCGTGTCAGCATCTCCAGCTGCTTAACTGACCCAATACTGGAAGATATTTGGATTTCTGAGCTTCGGTGCCTTTCCCCAAATCTGGACAAAAATAAGTATTTTCAGTTAGACCCTGAGCTCCCTCTCACACCTTGTACAGATGTAATTGATATTTCTGAAGTATATTTTAATTATACATCTATACCTTCCTATGCATACAGGGCTGTGTATGTTCTGGCCCACGCTCTACACGGAATGTACACAAAGAAAATACAATCTGAACAAACTGGATTCCAGCACAGAGTGAGTTGGATAATAAGTGCTTATGTTACTCGGGGGCGTATTTACCACAAGGTAAACAAGGCATTTGCCTAGGGTGGCATTTTTTTTAGGGGGGCAGCACTGGCCCCTGGAGGAGGCACATGGGGACCAAGCAGGATCCGAGAGAGGCTGAGGGCTGCTTGATGGTGTATGCAGAGTCCCACTGTCATTCCTGGGGATGGCCAGAGCTGTGAAGGTGATTGAAGGCTGTGTCCTCACCTTCACAGCTCTGGACATCCCCCCCACCATGGAGAGAGCCTGACGGTGACCAACACCCCTGATCCACCCCCACCTGAGAGAGCCTTCCACTAACACTGCCCAGACAGAAAAAAAGACACTCACCTTCACAGCTCTGGACCCCCCCCCCCCCCACAGACAGAGCCTGACAGTGACTAACAACACCCCTGCCGAATCCCCAGAAAAAGACACTCACCTTCACAGCTCTGGACATCCCCCCATGGAGAGAGCCTGACGGTGACCAACAACACCCCTGCTCCACCCGACAGAGCCTTCCACTTACACCCCCTGACAGAAAAAAATACACTCACCTTCACAGCTCTGGACATCCCCTCAGTGTCCTCCACCCCTCTCTGCCAATCCCTGCACTGACCTCCATTCAGTGTCCTCCACCCCTCTCTGCCAATCCCTCCACTGTCCGCCACTCAGTGTCCTCCACCCCTCTCTGCCAATCCCTCCACTGGCTTCCCATTGCCCAATGGATAAAATTCAAAACATTAACAATAACATATAAAGCCATTTATAACTCCGCCCCAAATTACATCACCGATCTTGTCTCCAAATATCACCCAAACCATCCTCTCCGCTCCTCGCACAACCTCCTGCTCTCTAGCTCCCTTGTCTCCTCCTCCCATGCTCGTCTCCAGGACTTCTCCAGAGCTTCCCCCATCCTCTGGAACTCTCTACCCCAATTTATCAGACTATCGCCTACTCTGCTCACTTTTAGTTGATCTCTGAAAACCTATCTCTTCAGGGAAGCCTATCCTGCCTCAGCTAATAATGGAATCTTCTACTCTTCCAACCAGTCCATCCCCCACAGTTATTACCTTTTGTACCACCAGCCCCTCCCTCTCAGATTATAAGCTCCCAGGATCAGGCCCCTCCTATCCCTCTTGTATTGAACTGTATAGTTGCTGTATTGTCTCCCGTTTTATTGCAAAGCTATCACGTAGCTGGTGATGGAGGCCAATGGAGAGAGGGCTTCCCTTGCGGCTAAGTTCCAGACTCCCCTGAGAGCGGGACAGCGTGAGTCAGGCCCAAAGTGGCACAGGTCGCCTGTGGGAGTGCTGGTTGGTGGTCCACCCAGAAGCACAGCTGATGTACAGAGACAGGTCTGCAGACAAGAGGCACCTGTGCGTGGTATGCAAGCCCTTCCGGGATTTAGACATTTACTGGATAGCCGGTTCAAGCCAAGGTCAGGTACCAGGTGGGAATCAGAGCAGATGTAGTCAGATGGGATAGCTGAGGTCATACACAAAGGAGCGAGAGAGAGAGAATATCTGTAAGCCAATCCAAGGTCAGATCAGGGGTTAAACAGAGCAGACAGGTCCAGGAGCAAGCCAAGTCAGTATCAGGAAATCACAGGAAACAGGAACAGGGTACGGGGAGCTAGAGATCATCCAGTATCTTGAGGAAGTGATGAGCCTCCTTTTAAAGGCCATGTGGCACAAAACTGAGGCTGATGTGTGCTTCTGCGGCCATGCAGAGTACTGTCAGAAATGTCAGATCCTCCAGAACTTCTGCCGTGGACAGGACCCTGAGAAAAGCGCTGATCAAACTGTTGGCGCAATAAATCCTGTATAATAATAATAACTTGTATCTAACCACTTTGTATTTTTTAATTAGACTTTAATTTCAGAACCTTTATACCTGTATATAGTAATGTGATTATTTCTGTCTTCCATGAAAAGCTTCACAAATATGTGAGAAATGTTCATTACACCGACCCAGACGGAGGCGAGATCTACTTCAATGAGAGAAGAGAAATTCCAACCGATCTTATTTTCCAGAGCTGCCTTTATATAAACAATATATCTTTTCCTCAAAGCAAAATTTCCGTTTTTCAAGGCCCGGATTTTGTACCCAAAACGTTTGATATGAGTAACATCTGGAAAAATGGCAACGTAAGAAATGACTTCAATGTTTTCTGTTCATATCATTTGCTGAGGAGGTTCATAATTAGGATTTATAGGAATTTGTATCCTTGTTTTAAGATATACCAGCAGATACGTATGTTCATGAAAGGGGTCATTCTTGGAGTCGGTGAAGGTTGTTAACTGCCATCATTTTGTGCAAAGTTTCCTATAAGTGATCTATTTCCTATTTTGTGTATGTACAGTCAGGTCCATAAATATTGGGACATGGACACAATGCTTTTGGCTCTATACACCACCACAATGGATTTGAAATGAAACAAACAAGATGTGCTTTACCTGGAGACTGTCAGCTTTAATTTGAGGCTATTTAAATCCAAATCAGGTGAACTGTCTAGGAATGACAACAGTTTGCATATGTGCCTCCCACTTGTTAAGGGACCAAAAGTAATGGGACAGAATATTAATTATAATTCAAACTTTCACTGTTTAATACTTGGTTACAAATCCTTTGCAGTCAATTACAGCCTGAAGTCTGGAACGCATAGACATCACCAGACGCTGGGTTTCATCCCCGGTGATGCTCTGCCAGGCCTTTACTGCAACTGTCTTCAGTTCCTGCTTGTTCTTGGGGCATTTTCCCTTCAGTTTTGTCTTCAGCAAGTGAAATGCTCAATCGGATTCAGGTCAGGTGATTGACTTGGCCATTGCATAACATTCCACTTCTTTCCCTTCAAAAACTCTTTGGTTGCTTTTGCAGTCTGCTTTGGGTCATTGTCCATCTGCACTGTGAAGCGTCCAATGAGTTGTGAAGCATTTGGCTGAATATGAGCAGATAATATTCCCGAAACACTTCACAATTCATCCGGCTGCTTTTGTCAGCAGTCACATCATCAATAAATGCAAGAGAAGCAGTTCCATTGGCAGCCATACATGCCCACGCCATGACACTACCACCACCATGATCACTGATGAGGTGGTATGCTTAGGATCATGAGCAGTTCCTTCTCCATCCTCTTCTCTTCCCATCACTCTGGTACAAGTTGATGTCGGTCTCATCTGTCCATAGGATGTTGTTCCAGAACTGTGAAGGCTTTTTTACATGTTGTTTGGCAAACTCTAATCTGGCCTTCCTGTTTTTGAGGCTCACCAATGGTTTCCATCTTGTGGTGAACCCTCTGTATTCACTCTGGTGAAGTCTTCTCTTGATTGTTGACTTTGACACACATACACCTACCTCCTGGAGAGTGTTCTTGATCTGGCCAACTTTGTGAAGGGTGTTTTCTTCACCAGGGAAATAATTATTCGGTCATCCACCACAGTTGTTTTCCGTGGTCTTCCGGGTCTTTTGGTGTTGCTGAGCTCACCGGTGCATTCCTTCTTTTTAAGAATGTTCCAAACAGTTGTTTTGGCCACGCCTAATGTTTTTGCTATCTCTCTGATGGGTTTGTTTTGTTTTTCAGCCTAATGATGGCTTCACTGATAGTGACAGCTCTTTGGATCTCATCTTGAGAGTTGACAGCAACAGATTCCAAATGCAAATAGCACACTTGAAATGAACTCTGGACCTTTTATCTGCTCATTGTAATTGGCATAATGAGGGAATAACACACACCTGGCCATGGAACAGCTAAGAAGCCAATTGCCCCATTACTTTTGGTCCCTTAACAAGTGGGAGGCACATATGCAAACTGTTGTCATTCCTACACCGTTCACCTGATTTGGATGTAAATACCCTCAAATTAAAGCTGACAGTCTGCAGTAAAAGCACATCTTGTTTGTTGCATTTCAAATCTATTGTGGTGGTGTATAGAGCCAAAAATGTTAGAATTGTGTCCATGTCCCAATATTTATAGACCTGACTGTATGTATTATGAAATAAAGTTGGGGCGTGGTCTGCCACGCCAGGAAGATGGACGCTTAGCCCAAGAGCTCCCGCCGGCCGGATCCCTCTACACTGCATTTCAGAGGAACCGGGTGAGCCTCAGCTGTCACAGGATGGGGAAGACGGACCGGACGTCGTTTGGTGCCCGTTCACGATCCCCTCGGGGCCATAGTGCGCAGGGGTGACACATAAAGGAGCTTTTCCGCTCCCAACAGCAGAGAGAGGGACAGCAGCCATCTCCTTTCCCCTCTGCACCTCCCTCCCCCCCTCCCTCTACAGCCGCAGACATGGCGACTCCCTCCTGTACTGCCACACGTGCAGACATGGTGAATCCCTCCTGTACTGCCAAGTCACCTTGATGAGGGTTAGGAAGTAGGCTTGTTTCACTGCGTGGAGGGAGGAGGTGTAGGTGTGGAAGGAAGATTTGTAGCGGGTGAAGGCTTGTTGGGATTTGGTTTTGCGCCATAGTCGCTCCAGGGCACGACTGTGTCATTTGAGGGTTTTGGTGTGAACAGTCTGCCAGGGCTGGAGTGGTCGGGGTCTGATGTTGCATGTGGTTAAAGGCGCTAGTGAGTCAAGGGCTGTTGACAGCGCCTTGTTGTAGGCAGTCATAGCCAAGTCGGGGCAGGACAGGGGGAGGATGCTGTCATGGAGTTGATCAGCTGCAGAGTGGAGGAGGGCAGGGTTAAGGTAGCGGAGGTTAAGGTGCACAGGATGTATGAGGTGTATGTGATGTATGAGGTATACAGGGATGTATGAATTGTACAGGGTGTACAGGAAGTATGGGATATATGGGGTTGTATGGAGATTTACGAGGTGTACTGGGATGTAAAAGGTGTATGGGATGTATGGGCTGTATGAGGTGTACAGGATGTATGGGGGTGTATGGTATGCACGAGGTGTATGGGATGTACAGGATGTGTGGGGTGTACACGATGTAGGGGATGTATGGGGAGGTATGGGGATGTATGGGATGTACTGGGATGTATGGGTTGTACGGGGATGTATGGGGATGTATGGGATGTATGGGGTGTATGGGGATGTAGGGGGTGTATGGGGTGTATGGGATGTACGGGGTGTATTGGAATGTACATTATAGTGGGGGACAGAACATGAGACAATACAGTAACAAAACAATACACGAGGGGTGCGAGGGCCCTGCTCTTTCAAGCTTACAATCTAGGAGGGGGAGATAGTGGTACAGGAGGAAGTGGCTGTGGGGGGATGGAGTGGTAGGAGGAGTGGAGGAGATCAGCTGTTAGGTGGGGGTGGTGTAGGCTTCCCTGAAGAGATGGGTTTTCAGGGTGCGCCTAAAGGTGAGGAGGGTGAATGACAGTCTGATGGATTGGGTTAGTGAGTTCCAGAGGATGGGGGAAGTCCTGGAGAAGTCCTGTAGTCGGGCATGGGAGGAGGAGACCAGGGAGCTAGAAAGTAGGAGGTCTTGTGAGGAGCGAAGAGTTCGGGTAGGGTGGTATTTGGGTATCAGGTCGGTGAGGTAGTTTGGGGCAGTGCTATGAATAGCTTTGTATGTCAGTGTTAGAAGTTTGAATTTTATGCGTTGGGAAATCGGGAGCCAGTGGAGGGAATGACAGAGGGGGGTGGAGGACACTGAGTGGAGGCCAGTGGAGGGAATGACAGAGGGGGGTGGCAGAAGCGGAGCAGTTGGTAAGGTGGATGAGTCTGGCCGCTGAGTTCAGGATAGACTGAAGTGGGGATAGTCTGTGATGAGGTAGGCCGGTGAGGAGGGAGTTGCAGTAGTCGAGTCGTGAGATAATAATGGAGTGTATGAGTTGTTTAGTGGTCTCTGGGGTCAGGAACGAACGTATTTTGGAGATGTTGCGGAGGTGGAGCCTGCATGAATTTGCCAGCGATTGGACATGGGGTTGGAAGGACAGATTTGAGTCAAGAGTGACACCTAGGACTTTGGCTTGCGGGGTGGGACTGATGGTGCCGTTATTGGTCTTAATGGAGAGGGTGGGGGGCTGGGGTGAAAACTAGGAGCTCGGTTTTGGAAAGGTTCAATTTGAGGAAGTGGAGTGACATCCAGTCTGATATGTTGTTCAGTAGGCTGGTGATTTGGGCGGAGACTGAAGGGGTGAGGCGAGGGGTAGAGAGGTAGATTTGCATGTTGTCAGTGTAGAGGTGGTAGTTGAAGCTGCGGGAGTGTATCAGTTGGCCAAGGGAGGAGGTGTAGATGGAGAAGAGAAGGGGCCCGAGGACAGAGCCTTGGGGGACCCCAACAGAGAAGGGGAGAGAGAGGGAGGTTATATGTAACGCTGAAGGAGCGTTGGGATAGATAGGAGGAGAGCCAGGAGAGAGCGGAGTCTCTGATGCCAAGGGTGTGTAGTTTATTAAGAAAGAGGGGGCGGTCAACTGTGTCGAAGGCTGCGGAGAGGTCGAGGAGTAGAAGGACTGAGTAATGGACATTAGCTTTGCCGGTTAGCAGGTTGTTGGTGATTTTGAGTAAGGTGCTTTCAGTGGAGTGTAGGGGATGGAAGCCAGACTGTAGGGGATCAAGGAGGTTGTTGTCGTTGAGGTGGGAGCTTAGGCGATTATAGCGCTCGAGGAGTTTGGATGTAAATGGCAGCAGGGAGATGGGTTTGAGAAGATCTTAGTGACTTCTTCAGTGGTAGCAAGGTTGAAGGAGTGGAGTGTTGGGGGGGTTTTAGTGTGCGGGATGTTAGGTGTGGTGGGGGTCAGGGTGGTTGTGGGGTCAGAGGAGGGGAGAGTTGAGGGGGTTATCGTGGGAGGGAGGCTAGGTGGGGAGGTAGGTTGAGCATTGGTGATTGCGTCGATCTTGTTTTGGAAGTGGTTGGCAATCTCTTGGGCAGTGAGTGAGGTACTGGGTGGAGGTGGGGGGGAGAGAGTAGCTGCCTCTTTCCTGCCTAACAAGATGTTGAGCCATGTTCCTATTGTCTCGGCCTCCCATGGTAGGGTTCAACTACCTGGCTTTGCTCTGGTTCTCTTCTCCAACAGACCAACACCCCTTCACAGGTCTTCCACCTCCAGAGGGTTTTCGTCCCGTGCCTTTCCCGGCCTCCCATTTTTTTCAGTCAACCAAGCGTTTCCTGGGCGATCACCGTCCTATGGCCTCAACTGTCCTGCAACACCCGAACCTCATCCTCGCTGCCTTTGAAGTTGTCATACTGCTGATGTGAGACTGTCCGGATGTAGATTTCTCTACCCCTACATGCTTCGGACTGCATGCTTTTTTTCTGATTCTTCGGAAGAGGACTCCGCTTTCTTGTTAAGTATAATATATGTGAAATTTGGCCGAGGCTTATTATATTTTTGTGGGGGTGGCGGGGGTTGATGGGGTGATTGACTGCTCAGTCGGGTAAATATTTTATCGAAGATCATAACTGCTCATATTGAGCACTGAGGGTGGCAGAGTGAACGAGCACCGCCTCTCTCCCCTACCTGCCAGACCGACTCGACTGGAGTCGTACTTTACTCCCGGCCCGGTCTCTAGTCCCTGCCATGGCTGATGAGGTTGACCTGAAGGTTCTCATGCCCCTGACCTCCTCCACACGTGGTCTCCTTCCACCTCTTCGTCCCCTCCCATATGCTGAATTCGAAAGGGGTTGTGCCCGTTCCCTCTGCTACCCTGGGAGCCTTGTTTACTCTTTTTGTATTTTTTCTAAGACCCGGTTTTGACCCTCAGGAGTATGGAAGGTTACTGTTTGTTGAACGGGGGGGTGGGTGAGGGGCTGGAAGGGGGGCGTTTTTACGCCCGATCTGTTGTGATTTTGATTGTACCTGTACTGTTTTGCCTGACTTCTTACATTTATAGTGCATGACACGGTTTGCCTGTAATAGTGGCGAGGATCCTCCATCACTCCTTTTTTACCGAGGATCCTCATCTTGGTCCGGACCTCGCCTCGACATTGTTTGTCCTTGTTGCATTCCCCTGGTACATTTTACGATACCTCTTATACACGACGACTGAGATGATTCTTGCCTACTTAGCTCTCCTCACGTTGCGACAACTCCTATCGCCCCGGTTCTCAACCCTTTAACGATACACCCTGCACTTTTCTTTCTTCCTGTACCCTTCCTCTCTCCCCCCCCCTTTTTTTTGGAATAGCGGGCCTGTTCCTTGAGCCGTCTATCACCTGTATTCTTCCTTCCCCCCTCCCCTCCACCCCCCTTTTTTTTTTTTTTCTTTCCTCTCCCCATTCTCCCAAGCATTAGTGCAGCAAGGCTTCGGGCTTCATTCTTGCTCGATAGTCATGCCTTCCTCTTCCTTTATGACGGGTCCACTTTCTTTGAAGCTCCTATCACTTAATGCTAAGGGTTTGAACATACCTGAAAAGCGTTCAATGCTACTTTCCTATTTATACAAACAGAAAGCAGACGTGGTGTTCCTGCAAGAGACGCACTTTCACCAAGACTCCGTCCTCAAGCTTCATAATTGCCGCTTTCCCACGGTCCTTCATGCCACTAACCCATTGGCTAAATCGAAGGGAGTTTCCATCCCGTTTGCTAGACACTGTTCTGTCCCCACATGAAGGCGAATGAAGGTATATCTGATAATGGCTGTGTAACTTCCTACCTTCGTATCCAAGCAGTGGAGCAGACCGGACCGGCAGATGCTCAGGTTAGATGGATCCAAACGTATACACGGGAATGAAATCAGCGTGGGTTTATTTGATCCAAATACAGCGACAAACAGTGATACAATACTGTAAGGTAGTAGAGGTATTGATGCTGTCCTGTAATATCTTTCCTGAGGCTAACTGCTGGTCAAAAACTGATGCCTTCACAAGCCCAGGGTATTGAATGTCCTGTCACACAGCTATGAAGCACATAGAAATGGCTGCAGGAAGTGACACAACCAAGGCTGTTTAAACCACGCCCAGCAGAGGAAAACTTACTAACAATAGCAGAGGCATGCAGCATGCAAATTCTGGCCAGCAGATGGCAGCAACAGATCTGTCAGGAATGGACTCAGCACTGGTGGTGGGACTCACCTGCTGTGTGGGCTGCAGTACCAGGGCTGACCAGCGGGTGCTCTCAGCAGCCAGAAGCTCACTTCTGCAGTCAGCCAACACCTGGGGCTGATTAGGGCAGGTGTATTTAAGGAATGACCAGGCCTGTGATCTCTGCCTTGGTGTAAATGTTTCCCATGAGCCCTTGTATCCTGTATCTTGTTCCTGTCCTGTAAGTACGTTTCCTTGTTGCCAAACTCTGCCTGTTCTGATTTACGCTGACCCTCTCCTGCTCTGACCCCGGCTCGTTCCTGACCATCCTTCTGCCTGCCCCTCGGTACCACGCTGCCCGCTACCTGCTGAACCTGGTTTGTGACCCCGACCATTCTCCGCTTGCTCCCCCTGTACCACGCTGCCAGCACGATACCGACCCGGCTAGTCTGACCTCGCTCACTCCTAACAGTCGCCCATCCATCCCGCTCGGATCGGGATCTGTCATCCCATCCATCCCGCTCGGATCGGGATCTGTCATCCCCTTCACAGCAGGCTCATCCCGAGCACATACCCTCAGCGGGACCCCTCTGCCACCGCCGGGGGTGCCCAGGAACGCGACCTGGTTTCAGTCTTGCACCAAGTCCATCCCCACCATCAGGGGCCCTGGTGAAAAGGCAGACTGGGACTTAGACTCCGCGTCCTGGGAAACCCTGTGCTGTGGACCACCAGAGATCCCGTTGGGCGGAGCCTGACAGTACCTTGCGGCCTGCCTGACCATTCCACCTCTCCAGCCCTGACTACGCCTGTGTTCTTGAAGCCTGCTACTTCCCTGTGTCAGTCCACACATTTCTGGTCACACCCGGATCCCTAACAAGATCAATGCATAGAAACAACATGGTGAAATAAGAATTGGTAATACAATGCAATGCACAGGTAAATAACAAATATGAGGAAAACAGCACACTCCCCGTCTGAAATTCCATAAGGGATTTCACTATGACGAATGTCCATAAAATATAAACAAACCTGTAACAAAGAACATGTTAGAATGCAGTAAATAGAGATGAGCGAAGAAATGAAAAATTCGATTCGACTGATTCGGCGAATTCGTGGACAATATTCGATTCGAGTCGAATAAATTCGCTGTGAATTTAACTTAAAAAAGGGTGTTTCTAGGCTTCAGAGAGACTTAATATTAGTGCAGAACACTGTACCTTTAATTTAAATGCCCTTGGAGTCTGCTGGGGAAGAGAAATAATACTGTCTGTCAGTATGACATGCAGATGAGTGCCGTCGATCTTAGAATCACCGCACACTTCACTCATTTGGGCAGTCACGGGGCCAAAACCAGTGTTTGGAGCCACAGTGTGGCGGTGGAGGCAGCAGCAATGGGAGGCCATACAGCAACCTATGACAAAATGGAAACCAGCAGGAGCGTGAGGAGACCTGAAAGTGGCACATGGCAGAGTGGGAGCAATGGGAGGCGGTACAGGGACCCAGGTCACACTGTGGGCCCAGCAGCAGCGTGACCAGGCGGTACGGGGGCCCATGGCCGATATGGGGCTTGGTGGCACCTATGGAAGGCCTGTAATCTGCCAGCAACCTATGACAAAATGGACAACCGCAGGAGTGTGAGGAGATTTCAAAGTGGCACATGGCAGAGTGGAAGCAATGGGAGGCCGTACAGGGACCCAGGTCACACTGTGGGCTCAGCAGCAGCGTGACCAGGAGGTACGGGGGCCCATGGTCGATATGGGGCCTGGCGGCACCTATGGAAGGCCGCTAATCTGCCAGCAACCTATGACAAAATGGACAACCGCAGGAGTGTGAGGAGATTTCAAAGAGGTACATGGCAGAGTGGAAGCAATGGGAGGCCGTACAGGGACCCAGGTCACACTGTGGGACCAGCATCAGCGTGAACAGGCGGTACGGGGGCCCATGGCCGATTTGACCTCATTCATCCCATAGTCCTGCCGACTCACGAATAGCGTGGCCTCCTCAAAGGGCCTGAGCAAGCGCAGGTGTCACACATGAGCTGACAATGGCTGACATCTAAGTTACACAGGGAGTACCTTTATCCGCTTTTAACATCAGGAAATCTGTGATGGCCTTTAGCTGTTCGTAAAGGCGGTCTAACATATGTAGGGTTGAATTACACCTTGTTGCAACGTCACAGCATGAGGAGTCGGTACGGGGGCCCATGGCAGATTACATGTCTGGCAGCAGCAATGGGAGGCCCGTAATCTGCCAGCACCCTATGTCAAAAAATTTAACACACCAGCAGTGTGAAGAGACCTGAAAGTGGCACATGGCAGCAGAGTGTGGCGATGGAGACAGCAGCAATGGGAGGCCGTACAGGGACCCATGAGAGACTCTGGACTTGGCAGCAGCATGAGGAGGCGGTATATAGGGGCCCATGGCAGATTAGGGGCCTGGCAGCAGCTATGTGAGGCCCGTAATCTGCCTGCACCCTATGTCAAAAAATTAAACACACCAGCAGTGTGAAGAGACCTGAAAGTGGCACATGGCAGAGTGTGGCGATGGAGACAGCAGCAATGGGAGGCCGTACAGGGACCCATGACAGACTCTAGACTTGGCAGCAGCATGAGGAGGCGGTATATAGGGGCCCATGGCAGATTAGGGGCCTGGCAGCAGCTATGTGAGGCCCGTAATCTGCCTGCACCCTATGTCAAAAAATTTAACACACCAGCAGTGTGAAGAGACCTGAAAGTGGCACATGGCAGCAGAGTGTGGCGATGGAGACAGCAGCAATGGGAGGCCGTACAGGGACCCATGAGAGACTCTGGACTTGGCAGCAGCATGAGGAGGCGGTATATAGGGGCCCATGGCAGATTAGGGGCCTGGCAGCAGCTATGTGAGGCCCGTAATCTGCCTGCACCCTATGTCAAAAAATTTAACACACCAGCAGTGTGAAGAGACCTGAAAGTGGCACATGGCAGCAGAGTGTGGCGATGGAGACAGCAGCAATGGGAGGCCGTACAGGGACCCATGAGAGACTCTGGACTTGGCAGCAGCATGAGGAGGCGGTATATAGGGGCCCATGGCAGATTAGGGGCCTGGCAGCAGCTATGTGAGGCCCGTTATCTTGCAGCACCCTATGTCAAAAAATTAAACACACCAGCAGTGTGAAGAGACCTGAAAGTGGCACATGGCAGCAGAGTGTGGCGATGGAGACAGCAGCAATGGGAGGCCGTACAGGGACCCATGAGAGACTCTAGACTTGGCAGCAGCATGAGGAGGCGGTTTATAGGGGCCCATGGCAGATTAGGGGCCTGGCAGCAGCTATGTGAGGCCCGTAATCTGCCTGCACCCTATGTCAAAAAATTTAACACACCAGCAGTGTGAAGAGACCTGAAAGTGGCACATGGCAGCAGAGTGTGGCGATGGAGACAGCAGCAATGGGAGGCCGTACAGGGACCCATGACAGACTCTAGACTTGGCAGCAGCATGAGGAGGCGGTATATAGGGGCCCATGGCAGATTAGGGGCCTGGCAGCAGCTATGTGAGGCCCGTAATCTGCCTGCACCCTATGTCAAAAAATTTAACACACCAGCAGTGTGAAGAGACCTGAAAGTGGCACATGGCAGCAGAGTGTGG